>NC_052510.1:5623306-5656529 GCF_014356525.2 Nilaparvata lugens | reverse complement strand
ATCAATAACTAATAGAAATTGTTGAAAAACTGGGAAATTGTGTCTCATTATTGAATTCAATGAGTTCTGGTACTAAATATTCGAATTTAAACTATCTATCATTGATACTGGACTAGTCAAACAGTCCAAAAAATGAAAAAGACATGCATATAATAATGACATGCATATTTGTCGGGAGTTTTCCTCGCTTGTCTCCGAAACATCTCATGGAGACATCCTTGGCTGTCATAGCCGTCCATTTCAACTTCGGTTATTTCCATTTTCATTAGAATCAGATCAACCATCCAGTAGATTTTCACGCCCAAAAATCATTCACTCGAGTTGCCAACACTAGCAATTTCTTTCTCTGTTACAACTCTCCTGAAAAAAAACATGACAACAGTAAAACATGGATGAATTATTTCACTCATTCAAAGCTGCAATATCGGGTTGATTTATGATCAATGTTCATTTTATTACAATATTTTGACCTATATTGAATATCTGTTGAGTATTGAATACTGGATAACATTTAACGTCAAGAACGGTCACAGCCTAATTGAATAAAGACAGAAAAAGTTTAATAATTTAGAAAACCATTAAAGAATAGACAGAGAAGGTTTAGGTGAAAGCAGGCTATACACACATAATAGTATGTGTTAACAAATTAAATTCAATAGCTACCACCCAAAACTGATATTGATCACCTAAGAGTTCTCCTTTGTGAAATAGGGCATCAAAGAAATTCTAACGGGAATAATTATTGCAAGTTGATAGTTTTTTTGGGATGTATTTGTTTGTCTATTTAATTGAATAAATAATAAGAAAAAGGAGATAAGTGATAAAGAATGCAACTGAAGACGGTAGCCTGCAATCCAAGCACAAGTTGTAGGCAGTCAGTTGACTCCATTCAGAATGCAACTTCACAACAAATAAACATAGAAGAAAACCATCTATTATGTAGTCTGTAGTGAATAGCAATCTCAACTCAGCCGGAAAATATTCAACAAATTTTGTATGTTATAACTTTAATACATTGTATCAGTACTTTACACTGTACTTATATTTTGTGTAGCCTACTTATATAAGTCCCGTTTCACAACTACCAACACTAGCCAGACACGTATAACGGTGTGTGCCAGACATTCGAGTATTTTCAATGTAATTACAAAATGAGAAGACTTACATCTACCAGTCATTCATTGACTGCACAAACATGGAACAGCAATGGTCAGGCACATTGCTGCATTGTATGATTAGTCCACCTTCCACATAATTATTGCAAAATAATAGAGCTGCAATTCCTTGGTGAAGACTCTAGCCGCGCGGCTCAATTAGTCGCGACTGGAGCACATAACCCTATAAATTCATTAGATTCGATAATTCATTAGATATGATAATTGAAAATTTAATATAGTAGCAAACACTTCTAATTCAACTGCCGCCATAACGTTCATACAACATACTTTACTCCCGATGTCTTCACCACGGTCTTAGAATCAAGGAATTGTCAATAAAAATATAATTAATCATTAAATCTAATAGATTTATAGGTTATGTGCTCCAGCCACGACGGCCCTGGACGCGCATCACTAGCCACATGGCTTGAGTTGCGTGTTGTATGTAGTCAAGTAATTGTAGTCTTTTACTATTAATTCAATTTGATAATTTTTATATCAATAAATTATCCATATAGCAATTTATACCACCCGCATGTTGAAGACAAGGTTTTTGAAAATGAACATGATAAAATTAGCTAATACAATATTTAGCTTTTGATAATTGTCCCAGTGGTCAAAGCGTTTTACACCAGCACATCTGTAGTTTCATCTCAAAGACAGGGCTTGTAGTTCATCATTTCCATTAGCCATATTAAGTTGATTTGCATCCTACAGCCATGATACTTGTTGCTTGCTACCGGGACTCAATAAATTTCAACTCCAACTCACAAAATTCGGTACAAATTCGACATCGGACAGACGAATCTTGGCCGACATTTGCGACCTGCGGGAGCAACGCCATGTCAGCATTGCTGTATAGGCCTGAGTATTATATAGAAAAATGTGTAAAGTCGAGACTAATATCCTACTTAAATAAATATAAAATCTTAAATAGTTCGCAATTGGGTTTTCAGAGTGGCCTTAATACTTCTGATGCAATATTTAGAGTGAGTAGAGAAGTTATAAATCATTTAGATAGAGGAAAAAAGTGCTTGGGAATCTTTCTGGACTTCCAAAAGGCTTTCGACACAGTGGACCATGAACTCTTGCTAAATAAAATGGAAATTATCGGTTTTAGAGGCATAGTTTTGAAATTTTTTAGGTCATACTTAAACTTAAGGTCACAAGCCGTAAAAATTGATGATACAATTAGCAACGATAGGAGAGTTGAAGCTGGGATTCCACAAGGAACAGTGCTTGGCCCAATTCTATTCCTAATTTATATTAATGATTTATTAAATATTGATCTAGACTGTGGCTCTCTCTACTCTTTTGCGGATGACACTGTAGCTCTGTTTCATGGAAATTCATGGATGGAAACATTTAAGAAAGCAAATAGTGGTATAGCAAAGATAAAAAATTGGTGTGACCACAATAAATTATGTATAAATAAAGATAAAACTGTGGTTCTACCCTTTTACCTCACAATGGCTGGTAAGCCCTCTGAGGAGTACCAACTTAAAATAATTATTCATAAACCTGACTGTAATCAGTCTTATTGCCAGTGTGTTCCTCTCTTTGTTCATGATTCTGTAAAATACCTAGGCATCATGATAGATTCTCGACTAAGGTGGGAGCCACATATTTCTTATGTTTGTAATAGATTAAGGAAAACATTTTATAAGTTTGTTCAATTGAGAAATATTCTTCCATTGTACCAGTTGAGGATGGTATTCCTTGCCCTAATCTCTTCTGTAATTGAATACGGCATTGTTGGATGGGGAGGTTGTGGATCTTCCATCTTACAACCCCTTATTTTGCAATATAAGAAAATTGTAAAAATATGTCTGAATAGACCAGTTAGATATCCCACTAACCTAATCTATAAAGAATTCAAAGTTCTAAGCCCTGAGGATTTATATAAATTTAACTTATTAAAATATGTATTTGAACGACCATTAGATTTTCCAGTGACTCCTGAACATGGATATACAACTCGTGGTCAAGCCAGAGAGAAACTGTATGAGCCGAGATGTGTAACTGCATCTGCGGCTGGTCATGCAGCCTTTCAGGGTCCTCGTTTATTTAATGTTTTACCTTTCGATATTTCTAGAGAGTCCTCCTTATCGATTTTCTGTAGAAGGTTAAGATTGTATTTATCGGCTTCATAAATTGTTTCGTTTCATTTTTTTTTCATTGAAATATGTTTAACTTTATTCTGTAAACTAGGCTATATAAACTAAGCATTGTAATCAATTTGTTTATTTTTGTGGAAGATGTGTATTTTTGTTTAGATTGCTTTAATGGCATAAGATAATACTATTTATGTAAGTAGCTCTATATAGTACTTGAAGCAGCTGAATCGTTTTTCTTATATATTTTCTGTAATTCATAAGACGAACCACTCCTCGACGCAGGCCTAGCCTAATGAGGAGTGCACTTGATATTTTTTATGTTTTATGCTTTGTAAAATTGTACAATGAAGTGAATAAAAGTTATTATTATTATTATTATAATGTAAAGTTAGGGAAAAATTATTCTCATAGATGTGGCCTACTGTACTGTTGTCAATTAGTTACTGCATTGATAATATCACGTGGTATTGAGCAATGATTGTTTGTCAGATTAGCGTTTTTTATTAGTTCATTTTGATTGTTTTGGTTTGTAGCCGGATGGGATATTTTATTTTAATTTTTGCCTTTGTATTTGTTATTTTCTTTATACTAATCTTATTGTTTGCAGATTTATCATTTTGCAAGCAAGTTTTAAAAAAAATATGTCAAAAATGAACTCACAGCTAGCGCACAAGTTCGCATTGCTAGCTGTGCCAATTCTATTTATTCAATCGAAATGTATTATTCATTTCCATGATTATGTATCTACTGTATATTTCAGTTATTATTGTATTAATAATTGAAGTATTTCAAGTGATTTTGTATTTTGGTGAAATAAAGATTTTAATTTTATTTTCATTGAATTTAAGTAGGCCTACATTAAAAGCAATATGGAAAAGTTCCTCAATAACAATGTCAGGTACTTGCATATTCAACAAATGCTATCACTAACTGATATAAATTGTTAAACAACTGAGAAATTGTGTCCCATTATTGAATTCAATGAGGTCTACTAAATATGCAAATTTAACCTATCTATCATTGATACTGGACTAGTCAACAGTCCAATAAATGAAAAATACAAAGACTTACCCATCCATAATATGCATAATTATTGGGAGTTTTCCTCGCTTGTCTCCGAAAAATCTCATGGAGACATCCTTGGCTGTCATAGCCGTCCATTTCCACTTCGGTTATTTCCATTTTCATCAGAATCAGATCAACCATCCAGTAGATTTTCACGCCCAAAAATCATTCACTCGAGTTGCCAACACTAGCAATTTCCTTCACTATTGAAACTCTCCTGAAAAAACATGACAACAGTAAAACATGAATAAATTATTCCTCTAATTCAGAGCTGCAATTCCTTGGTGACGACTCTGGCCGCGCGGCTCAATTAGTCGCGACTGGAGCACATAACCCTATAAATTCATTAGATATGATAATTGAAAATTTAATATAGTAAAGAGGAAAAGAGGTCGCCCGAGAACACGTTGGCTACAGGATGTAGAAAAAGATCTGGCGTGCTTAGTTGTGATGAGCTTGAAGAGACTGAACAATCAGAGGGATGAATGGAGGCAAATTGTTAAGAAGGCCAAGGTCCACGCAGGGCTGTAGCGCCTTTGTAAGTAGCCGATTATAAAAATATCTAGTTTTAAATTGTATTGTAATAAGGAAAACTTTTCAATTTGCATCTATGGAATCTATACAAATGCAAGCTTAACCTCTACAAAATTATTTTGGGCGTGTGTGTGTGTGTATTATTGAATTGCTCATAATAGATAAGTTATAAGCCCCTACATAGACGCGCTGAATTTATTTTGTTTGCACGTCTTCAGAATAAAAAGAGCACTAGTATAATTTAAGGGACAGTAATATGCATCCTGTTAACAAGCTGAGAAAAATAAACACGTCTATATCGCCTGTTCATAGTTGGGGCCTTGCCCTACAGTAGTTAGGTACTTTCTCTGAATCTCAACACTCCCGTTCAGAGGATGTCTGCTTCAGAACAGATCGACTGACAGTTTGATATGGACTTCGAAATAACTTTTTGAAAAGCCTAAGTCAGTTTGGAACCCCTTTACAAACGCAGCTCTGTTTATTAGTCATACTCAACCCGATTAACCAGAATTCTCAAGTTCCAAAACAACCTGATTCAAGTGAGACTCACTTTGAACTATCAGTATTAATTTATAAAAAACATTAAATGTACCATAATTTATAAGTATGCTAGTATTAAGTGAGTCTTACAACAAAAATTTAGTAAATCCACTATTTAAGTTTACATGAATTACTGCACGAGACCGTATGTGATAAAAATTGGTTAGGCCTACATCTTCACTTTTTCTACTAATACCTTTTCTATCAATATTTAATTTCAATTATGTTTAATTAGATGCTTGAAATGTTTAATTGGAAACTAAAAAAAATATTGCGAGAATTAGAAATTAAGAATTGGCAAATTTTAAAAATGTTTGAGAAATGTATATAGGCTAGACTATTTGCTGTAAACTCATACGGTACAGTAATGCAGTCAACAATATTAAATTTCATTTATGGATAAATAGGTAGGCCTACCGTACAGAGTAGAAGTACTGTATTAAAAGTATTTGAAACTAATCAAATTTTCAATAACTTACATTCACAAGTTTTCTTCCTTCTGAATAATTATGAAATAATTATAAAAACAGAAAATAAGTTACTGCCGAACCGCTTGACTGCTGAAATGCTAATGCAAGAGAAATTGCTCATTTCCTAATCACGGCCGGCCATTATAATGCCATAAACTTCGATCAGTAGATAATAGAGTACCGTATTAATTTGTCTGTTTTTCTTATAGGTATACTCCATAAAACTTATGTTTTCTCGACGATATTATTCAAACATTTTGCGGGAAAAATCAAATGGTTCAATCCCGCCTTCAAGCCAAAACTCACTATGGATCGAATATTATGCATTAGTCCTGTGAATTTGCAATTCACGAGTTTTTTTCTAAAAATTGTTAATTTAGTAGATAAAAAATTAGCGGAAATCTTGATTTTTCATCGTTGACAAAACAGTAGTCCTACCAGAGAACCGTTTTTCCAAGTCTAGACAAATCTGGCTAAAGGTTTTTAACCCAGCCAGCCAAAAAGTTAAAACATTTCAGAATAGAAAGTACGGTACCTATATATATGAATATCTTGTTAACCAGTTATTGGAAAGAATTGATTCATGATATTTTGTTTGATGTACAGCAGTACCGTAGCCTTTCTCATTTTAAAATGTAATTTTTTACCTTTCCTTCAATTTGACCTTTTTTTGCATCAATTTTGATGAAAAATATTAATCCTAATAGATTCTTGTCGAGTACTGTATAAGTTTTTCTGCCATAGGTGGGAAATTCAGCTTATCAAAAAAAAGGTTTTTACAGCTTTCTACTTTCTATTCAATGTTCTATATTTGATGTTCCGTAGACTGCATATACCATATTTTTAATAAACCCTATCAATTCAAATTCGTGGAATACATCTTAATTATTAGTCCAATAAAATAGAATTTCTTAGGAAACTTCACGAAAGAAGTTTTCTGGACGTTTTATGTGTATTTTGGAGCGCTGAATTCAAATCTGTAATTTGCTGAAACGCAAAAAGGCTTCTCCACCTCTAAAAAACCTCAAAAACAAATTTTGAGACTTTTCCATTTCATCTCAAAATCCTTGCACTTTTTTCGAAAAAAATAAGCGTTCTCTACAAACTCTAGGACAATACATTTTTCAATTAATTGAATGGTCGCACAGGATTCTAAATATTTTGGTTTTGTAGCTACAGCTTTTCAAAAAGGGGTGTTTTCAAGATTTATTTTTAAATTTTGTAAACATTCTATTTTACTGGTTTACTCTATACAACTTGGATTACCTATTATATAGTAATGGGAAATCACATATCATGTGTAAGATCAATTATTAATTCTGAATATGATTGCTCAGGAATTTGAAATAGTAGGCTATAGAGAGAAGGAGAATATACTCGCAAAAATAGAAACGGAAACTGCATATGTCCTACTGCCAAAATACACATTTTCCATTGTAATACCTATCCTAAAGCTTTCCTAACCAAATAAATCTATATTTTGGCTCATACTGTGTTATTCAAGGGTTATGTTCTATCAAAATTACCTGTTAGATGCACTCAATTACAGTATTTCCTCTTTGTGGATAGGCGCGTATAAGGATACCTCGAGGATCACAATTTTTAACACACATAACTTTTGACACAATGATCACTGATCGGATGTCCTCCTACTACAGCTCATCAAGGCGGTTGAAAATCATTAATCCTAGGTAAAAGTCGTTCAGAAAAGTGAAAATCAATTCTTGAACACTTACATTATTTGAAATTTCATTCTCTTCAATTTTAAAGAGAATGCTATACAGAAAACACAAGGTTTTTGAGATGAAATGGGAAAATTCAAAATTTTTGGTGTTTTGAATAAAAAAAAAAAAAAAATGGTGAAGCCGCCCTCTGGCATGCCAGCAAATTTCAGTGCTCCAAAATACACCGTTGAAAAAAATGTCAGGTCTGCTTCCAAGAAAATGACCATTTGTGGAAAATACGAAAGTGTTTCCAAATGCAGCTGGACATTTTAATAACCATCCTCATCAGTTGATTGACAAAGTTCAGCTTGGAATTGTAATTTTTCCACACGCACAGTTTCAATCCGTTCTCAATGAACGTAATAAGGATTACCTTTTGCCCAAAATGAGATGGGAGGTTTGTGACAAGGCAGCTCATTTGACTGCCGTCTGTTGACGCCTGCTCCAGAGTTGTAATGCCTTGCCACGACGCGGGAAGCGACACAGATAGACACTAAATACTCACTGTTACCTATTAATACTCCACATGGATTAATATGGTTATAACAACCACAAATGAGTATCTATTTCAGAACACTTTAATGGTGAGAGCCAATTATTGTCAAGATTCAACCATCTATACCTTACACACGACGGAAGACACCTCTCGCGATGTTTCAATAAAGCTATAGGGAAATATTTTCAATTTCAATAAATAAAATTATACATATGATCCTGAAAGTGGAAAAACTACTATAGTGAGGCCAAATTATAGAGAATCGACAAACCTGTTCTCACATCTTTCTTCACTGCCATTTTTCACCTCACTATAATAATAGATAGTCCGTGATTCTAATGAATTCTACACATACTAAATCATGATCAACAAAACTACAATTATTCTACAATTCAAATAAATACTGTACAACAAAATTAAATGGAAAAAATGGAAGCCAAAATAAGTTAATTGCGAATGAAAAACGATAAGAGGTATGACAAATGATTGAACAAAATTATAAAAAAGATAACATTTTATTTGAGGATTATAGAGTTCAATCTTAAAGGAATACGTCAACTTACTAATAGAAATATTAGTGAGTGATTTACTATACTTTATGTTAAAGAATTATGTCTATGATAAATCAAGCAGGTCTGAAATTTCAACAAATTCTACCACTACTTCTACAAAATTATAATCAATAATTTGTAATTCAAACTAAGACAACCAAATTAGAATAAGAAGTCATTGGAAATACTGTAGCAAATTATAGAATAGACATTAATAATATAGTAACAATTAATAACTGATATAAAAGTGAAATAAAGAAAAGTTTCGAATTGTATCAGTATAAGTTACAACATTTTTGTTGAGTTTATTTCAACTACAATACTAATTTTGATATTTTTATTTAGAAAATGAATATGATATTACGATTTTCAGTATTTTATATTGTAATAATCCCTTGTAACATCAAGAATTCATTTATTATGGAATATTGAGCAGGTAATATATTTCAACAAATTTTACCCCCACTTCTACAATACTAAAGTGTACACAACAATTTGTGATTCACATCAATCAAAACAAAAAATATAATTGAAAATATTTAAAGGCCTGCACATGTAACAATCAAAAAATTAATCATTCCAATGGAAAAGTAGAAAAACTATGAAAAAGTCTTCGATGACAAGATTATTGGTTCCTACAAAAAGGAGTACCTACTTCACTTTGGATATAAGACTAATATTATGATAATAGATCCTTGGTGGAAATCACTAGTATATTGTTATGAATAATGTGCCAATAGAAGTGAAATATTGAGTAGGTGCCTGTTGATTACTTCAATATTGAACATGAAAATGGCTGCTTGAGGGCAGATACCACTGCATTAGCCACATCTGATGGGTTCAGAGTCTCCACACTACTAGAAAAATCAAATTTTTCCATCACCTAAAACCAAATGAAAAGCAAACAAAAATGAACAAAACAATAAAACTAAAAGTAAAAATTGTAAAAAACAAACAAATAGAAAGCCCTGAAAAATATCTGATGCATACCAGTGAAATGTGTATGCTATGGAAATGAACGAAAGAAGAAAAATAAAGTCAAAATACAGGTGGCACCATCTAACGGCGTTTTCAGCACTAGGTTTAAGCGCTGAGTCTAGACAAAATAAATCAACACTGGTTTATTAAACAAGACTGTTGAACAATTTTGGGATGTTATAATTGTCTAACCATTTAATGGAAAGATGTTGCATTGTTTAAAACGATAGAGACTTTTCATTGAGAGGGTTTATGAAGTTTTGGTAAAAGTCGAATTATTCTAAATCTGATTTCAACAAAGAACGCAGTTTTTGCTTTTTGTCAAATTAAGTCAGTCTTGTATCAGATGAAATATATTTAAGTAGAACAGAAACTCAAACGGAAAACAATTCAAAAATGATTACTGTGATCATTAGTTCTTGAGACTCTTCAGGTTTTGGGTACTAGTAAAAAGTAAATTCGTATGGCTTTTGTTGGTGGGGAGTCCCTTTCGGGAAGGTCCCACCGCCTGAATATATAATTTACGCCGTCAATGGGCCTCACGACTGTCATACTTCAGCCGGGACCGACAGTTTAACGTGCCCATCCGATAACACTGGTATACATGACTAATGAATTGTATTGAAAGCTACTTCCAAGTTGTTCAACTTACATACTTAGCACAGATTGGCAAGTTTTTAGTGAATTTATCAAATTTAACCATTGATTAATAAACTCATTGGTTCTCGAGGCATTGGTTTTGTTAGATGACATCACTTTATCAGGGTTGAATTTAATAGACGCACTTTTAGCCAGGAGCAAGATAATTACTTATGAAGATAACATGAAGCTATACAAATGAATATATTTGAAATTATTAATTGTTTCACAACGCAATATTTTGATTTGCTCTTACATGTGGTTATAATTTGAGTGAATTTATTTTATTAACACTTGAACTACTATAGGACCTCCTGTATACTACCAATAGAGGTATATATAGGAAGTCCTGAATACTATCATGTAACACTCCACTTGCATAAGGAGAGCTCAACAAAAGTTAAGTTAATAAATACAGATTTGTTCAACTGTTGGTCAGTAATCTGTTGTCAGCTGGTATAGCTGCATTCAGCAATTTAATGCAAACTGTCAGCATTGGTTATAAATAAAAACATGAGTGCTTCTTGCCATTCAAGTGAATGTGACTAGAGAGGTGTCCCCAATAAGCACGTTTGAATACTTGACTCTGTAACTGAGATTGGATATTATTCATTTCAACTTACAACTTTGCCAGCATCTGATGTGATATTGACAATGCGGCCACTTTTCCTCTCAGCCATGCCTCCAACAACAGCTGCCAGACAATTGAGCGATCCCTTGCCATTCACATCTTCCATCTTGCACCACTTGGCAACGTCGCAGTTCTTCATCACCTGATAATACATGCAGTTGCCATTGTCCACTAGAATTTCCACTGGACCCCAACAATTTTCAATGATTTCGACTGCATTTTTCACCTGAAAAACATACAATTTTTATAATCTCACATTCCCAGTCTCCTTTGTGATTTATTAAAACAAATATTCGTTTTTATATACTTTTATGACAAGTAGGCCCATGTGCTTAATAGCAGTTTTATTTCATTCTGTGTTTGAATAATCAGCCAACTGTACACATTATAATGAATGCAACCCTATTTCGATTTAATCCTGGATTGAATTGTACTTTAATTCAACTGCTATTGAACAAAATGAATGCACTGACTTCAAATACAAAACAGATTGAGAAATGAATAAATACGAGAATTCATAACGTTTAATACCGTTGTTGGTTATCCATCTTGTTTTCACTAATATTATTATTAATGCATTTTTATAACTTCAAAGTGAAAAACACTCACATTCTTTGGTTTGGCGACGACCGTTTCGTGCTGGTGTTGCACATTCTCATTGAGAGCACGAAACGGTCCTCGCCACACCAAAGAATGTGAGTGTTTTTCACTTTAAAAGTTATAAAAAACATTAATAACGTATAATACCACCCAATCTTACGTTATTAGAAGCAACCGTACCGTAATTTGGATAATTTACTAACTACATCTTTTGTAATGCAAGTTATCGATTAATGCCATTTTTCCTAAATAAATAATTGGAAGTTTTAACAGATTGAACTCAATCTATTTTTATCCATACATCACAAAAACAAGTAGATAAAAAAATATAATAAAAACCCTAGAGATTCACCTGAACCCTAGATTCCCTGTATGCACTGTATATGTGGTTTGACATGCATTCTGATTCAATTGAAATGTGGTTTTGTGGCAGTGAGAGTTTCTATGAACAGACATTGTTTAATTTAGTGAATTTTGGGGAAAAACAATTGATACTGTATCTGTAATTTTAGAAAATATTTGTAAGAATCAAAAGGCCAGGGATTTGATTACTCAACAATAATTAGTGTGATAAAGAAAGACCTCGTGAATAGTTGTGATCCTGGCATTTCAAACGCTGTAAGAGAGCAGGTAGAAGTGGGACTGACTTTCTCACTCTTACATATCATTCCTTCTCTCTCACTGTGGACATTGTCCAGTAATGAGCATAGAATGGAATCATCCGACTTTGGGAAAAAGTAGACTGCCGAGTTCCTTGACCCCACCACCAAAACTCCAGTGATCAGTCGCATGCAGGGAAGGCCAGGGGTCACAGCTATTCCAGAGGCCTCTATCTAATTGCTCAGAATACATTATTTTCATCTTCACACACCAATTTTACACTAAATTATAAAACAAGATAGTTGAAAGAAATTGAAAAATCTCACCTCACTCGAACTAGTGACATCAACTTTCATAGCAAGCACATGGCTAGCTCCAGCCTGCTGCAATTTTTTCTTCAAATTTTCCAGTTGCTCAAAATTTGCAGCAAACATGGCGACCTTTGCATTGCACAGAGCCAGCTTCTCAGCAATGGCGGCTCCAATATCCGAGGAAGCTTCACTCACCAAAACTATCTTACCGCTCAGATCTGTGTCAATCTCTGCACTAGCTTCTACAAAAATGATAAAACATTAATTATTATTTGTTAATAGAATAATTTATATAGTTGAAAATCAATTGAGAAACATGTTGTTGTCTATGGCCCAGTTGCACGTGAATCTAAATCAAATATTAGATTCAATGAAGGTTGAATGACTTCATTTGACTATGACTAATTTAATAATCATAAATTGATGTCTAACTTATATCCGCTCACTTGAGAGCAATAGGAATATCCAGTTGACTTCATGTTACTAAAAACAGAGGGAGAAAGAATAAGAGATCAATCTATTTTGTGATGTGAAGTGATGACAGAATAACTATGACTTGAATTACCAAGCTCAAGCAATCACAGTTTGAGATAAATGGATTGAAATCAAGTCCAACTTCATAATTTGAATGAATGTTGAGCTCACCTGACTTACTGGGACTATTAGCGGCAACAGGAATACATCCCAATTGGTGGAGATGGTCAAGGTATTTGCTATAGAGCTCAGCATCGGCTACCGGGTATGTCACCTTTCTCTTTTCAATAAAACAATTCAGTCTCTCTCTTTTCAATTCAGCCAGATTGGTGAAGTAATTTTCATTCCTGCAACAGTAAATTGATCAAATACTAGGGTATATTATATCACGAATACATTTCCGTTAATCAGAACTAATCATTTATAATATATTTTGCTGAAACAAGTGATTGATTTTTGTTTTGAGACATTCACTTTTTTGTATTATTATCGTAGCAACTTCTTGGATCAACACAAAATATGGGGGGAATCAGTTCAAATTCAGAGTAATATTAGAATAGTTATGTGAACACTTCCTATTTTTCTAAATTGAAAACTCATCTACATGTAAATTAGGTGAATTAATCTATATAAATAAAAATCGAGCCTCAAATTTTGACATTCAATAACTTTTTTATGTGTTCACCGATTTTTTTTTTTAGTTGTGTTCGTTATGTTCAGGACCAAGTTTATGGCAAATAATATCAAATTTATTATCCAACTTCAGGACTCTTTCCTACGTTCCTTCAAAGTTTACATGTTCAGGGCCACACACAGAAATGAAAATCAGCTGTTATAATCATTGCGTCATCCAACAGCCGTCGATAGATAGTAGACAAGAATGTGTGCTGCTCCATAACAATACCTACTATTACTTCAGGCCCCACAACTAATTAATGACGTCATAACATGTAGATTGATTCTTCCTAGATCATAGTAGTTTCTATTAGCTTATCAATGTATGATCTCTAACTTTTGTTACTGTATCGATTTTTTATTGGATGGAATACTATCTAAATTCTAGATTAAAGACATTAATTTGTATTCTATTAAATATAAATTTTATTGAGATAAAAACACTTTATTCCACTAATGCAATAATTTATCCATACTTCCAGCTTGATAGACATAGGCTTACTCGATTCAGTGATAGAGCTATTGATAAATTCATCTCAACCAAAAATACTTAATAGCCTGTATTAGAATCAAAGGAGAGGTAAATCAAAGATAAACCAAATTAAATGTAACTCTTTTTTAGGAAAGAGGTTCCCACAAACTTGATCACAATAAATCTGTGGTACAAAGAAACTAGATAGATAGATAGATAGATAGATAGATAGATAGATAGATAGATAGATAGATAGATATTCAATCCATTCAACACAGTGTACTCATTATTACACAAGCAAACAGTTGAACGTCGTCAAATTATTACAAGTATAAATATAGTCTACTAATTAAAATAGTAGCGATTCCTTCAATGATCCTCCAAATACTCCTGCACCGTGTAGTAGGCTTTGTATATAAAATATTTTTGAAGGTCGGTTTTAAATCTATTAAGAGGAATGCTGGTGGATGCACGCTTTAAATGTATAGGAAGCTTATTATAAAATTTGCAGCCTGAGTAACTAGGCTTACCCTCAAAAAGCTTCCTCCTATGCGGCTGAATCGCAAAGTTGTCTCTGCCTCTAGTGTTGTAGGAGTGCGTATCGGAGATAAGTGTAAGGTCCATTCTATTTTTTACAGTATGCATGATCATTCTAAACATGTAAATCGAAGGCACCGTCAGCAGCGACAATGATCTGAACGCATCTCTACAGGGGTGATTAAATCCAAGGCCCGCTATATACCGTATTGCCCTCTTTTGTAGTACAAAGACCCTCTGCATATTTTCCTTTGTGGTACAACCCCAAAGCTCTATACCATATGTGAGGTAACAGTAAAAAGTAGCGAAGTATGCAACTTTAACGGTGTTTTGTGGGACATACTTCGCAAGATTTCTTAAGAGGAAGAGACTTTTACTTATTTTCTTCACAATATTATCAACATGCATTGTCCATGTCAACCTGTCATCAAAGTACACCCCCAACATATTAACTGTATCCGTGCACTCAATTTTATCTTCTCCAATACATAATTGAGGAAGAGTAGCGGCAGATTTGAAGTGGATAGTTTGACTTTTTGTAGAATTAATTGATAAACAGATTTCATTGAAATACTGAACAACAGCATTTGTGGAGATGTTCATGTCTATTTCAAATTATTCACATCTTTATCTGAGAAAAAAGAGTTGTGTCGTCAGCATATAGTGTCAAGTGAACTCTGTCAGATACCGCTGAATGAACATCAGAAATATACAGAAGGAAGAGTAGCGGGCCCAGGATTGAACCCTGAGGGACGCCAAATTTAAGTTTCATTTTGGAAGAGGAAACTTCTCCAGAGGTCGAAGATATGGTGACATACTGAATGCGTTCAGTTATGTATGATTCCAATAGTTGGTAGGGGATACCTCTCACTCCCAGGCCTTGCAATTTAATCAGCAGGACCTTGAAATCGACACGATCAAAGGCCTTCGAGAGGTCTAAGAGAACAGCCGAGGAGTAATTTCCTTTATCTAATTCATCTAATATTCTCTCATACAGATTTATTGCTGCACCAATAGTAGTAGAGGGATTCTGGGATCACTGGGAAGCTTTTTTGCTCCAAAACCCCCTCCCCCCTCTCCCCCTCGTCCATCCCGCCACCCCTTCCCCCCGCCCGCAGGGTGGGGGGTGTTCTAAAAATAGATTTCCCCTTCCCCCTGCCCAGTGGTGGTGAGGGGGTTGAAAAGAGAGAGAAATATATCTCTTTCTCTCTCTCTCTTTCTAAAAATAGATTTCCCCTTCCCCTTGTCCAGTGGAGGTGAGGGGGTTGAAAAGAGAGAGATATATCTCTTTCTCTCTCTCTCTCTCTCTCCCCTTCCCCTTGCCCAGGTGAGGGAAAAAAAATTTCCCTTTTTGGAGGAAAAATTCCCTCTCTATACTGACAGATTAAAGTGAATCCATATTTCTACATCTAATGCTATACTGTCAAATTAAAGTGAATGCTAGATGAGGGAAAAAAATCTCTTTGAGAGGGAAAAATTCCCTTGGTGACAGATTAAAGTGAATCCATATTTCTACATCTAATGCTATACTGACAGATTGAAGTGAATTGAGAAATTCTCTCACTCTCACTGACAGATTGAAGTGAATCCATATTACTATACTGACAGATTAAAGTGAATCCATATTGCTATACTGACAGATTAAAGTGAATCCATATTCCCATGCTAACAAATTGAGGTGAATGCTAGATGAGGGAAAAAAAATCTCTTTGAGAGGGAAAAAATTCTCTACTGTCAAATTAAAGTGAATCCATATTTCTAATGCACGTGCGCTCACTCCTCACCCTCTCCCCACGTCTAGACACGTGCGCTCTGCTCTCTGCTAAAAAGAGAGAGATATATCTCTTTCTCTCTCTCTCTTTCTAAAAATAGATTTCCCCTTCCCCCTGCCCAGTGGAGGTGAGGGGGTTGAAAAGAGAGAGATATATCTCTTTCTCTCTCTCTCTCTTTCTAAAAATAGATTTCCCCTTCCCCTTGTCCAGTGGAGGTGAGGGGGTTGAAAAGAGAGGGAAAAATTCCCTCTCTATACTGACAGATTAAAGTGAATCCATATTTCTACATCTATACTGTCAAATTAAAGTGAATGCTAGATGAGGGAAAAAAATCTCTTTGAGAGGGAAAAATTCCCTTGGTGACAGATTAAAGTGAATCCATATTGCTATACTGACAGATTGAAGTGAATCCATATTGCTATACTGACAGATTGAAGTGAATTGAGAAATTCTCTCTCTCTCTCACTGACAGATTGAAGTGAATCCATATTGCTATACTAACAAATTGAGGTGAATGCTAGATGAGGGAAAAAAATCTCTTTGAGAGGGAAAAATTCTCTACTGACAAATTAAAGTGAATCCATATTTCTAATGCTATACTGACAGATTGAAGTGAATCCATATTTCTACATCTATACTGTCAAATTAAAGTGAATGCTAGATGAGGGAAAAGAATCTCTTTGAGAGGGAAAAATTCTCTACTGTCAAATTAAAGTGAATCCATATTACTATACTGACAGATTAAAGTGAATCCATATTGCTATACTGACAGATTAAAGTGAATCCATATTCCCATACTGACAAATTGAGGTGAATGCTAGATGAGGGGAAAATTCCCTTGGTGTCAGATTAAAGTGAATCCATATTGCTATACTGACAGATTGAAGTGAATTGAGAAATTCTCTCTCTCCCAGTATAGATGAGGGGGAATAATTTCCCTTTGAGGGGGAAAAAATTCTCTACTGACAAATTAAAGTGAATCCATATTACTCTATACTAGCGAATCCAGAGTGAGGTCAATGACTCTCTCTCTACATCTAATTGAATTGAGAAATTCTCTCTCTCTCACATCTAATGCTATAAATCTCTACAATGATCTAAGTTCTTTTACATTTTTTATCTGCAATATCGTACAAGCATTTCCAAAGTTCATCGGAATTTTTAACAACAGATAATGCTGAATCATTTGTACAATCATAATGTAGATGACCGCTGTCTAGAATATTGAGCAGTTCGAAAATCTCAGATAAAATCGAAAAGTGTACATTTTCTGTTTTTTGTTAATGGTAAATCAACATCTTGACATCCTATTGAAAATTTAATATTCTTCGCAATTGAATCAAATTCATTAAATGAAATTGACATCAAGAGACGAGTTAATTTTTTGAATTTTGAAAAACCATAACAATGCATCTCGCAGATGTTTGAGATAGAGAAAGATAGAGAAAGGGAATAGAGAAAGATATATCTCTCTTTCTAAATTGATGAGATGCACGTGTTATAGGGGCTCGTGTCTGTATAAAAAAGATCACCCCACACGTGTTGTCTGGTCTAGCTCTAAGCAGCAACTAAACTAAAAATCGTGAATGGGATATTGGAATGAAAAATCATTTGAAGGCAGAAAACGTTTATTTACACATTTCGGCACAACTATTCATAATTTCATCTTCAATTCTAATTAGCTTATCTATACACAAATTATGAGGACGATAATAACATAGATAGTCTCTTATGTCATTTAAATTAACCGTGCTTAGAAAAATGTCTTTCAATTGTTTCGCCAAACTATAATTTTCAGGAGTTGATTTCCTAATTGCACTTTCACACTCATCGTACCATTCAATACAGTTTTTTAACCTCACTTCCAATTCGTTGTCAGCAGCCAACCACTTTCTCGGATCCATGTTGTTGAGCGAATGAAGAAAACTAAGTATAGGCAGGAACTATTATAGAGTAATTAAGTGGTCTTTCTTCATTAATTGACGACAGACAACATATACACGCTTTATGCAGTCTCAATGCATGCAGGCAATAAACACATTGTAGATCCTTTCTGTTGTAGAAGAATCCATAACGAGCAAAGTTTCTTTTCTGTGAATTCGTGTACATCGGAGCCATTTTCATACTTTGCATTCGATTGTTTTCGCACAAGAAATTATTTGTTTGATACATATTTTTAAACAACAAAGAATTATAATGTTGGGCAGAGAATAAAGCACAGCGGGAATGTGGTCTATTTTTATGAATGTTACACGCAGCATAACACCATGAACTAGTGAAAAAGCTGAAATCAGGTTTTGGAAAATCCTCTGGTATACATTGAACGTTGCTATGCAATCTTCTTAAAAACTTTGCTTTCTCAGTTCCTTTTGTGAAAATTTTCTCATAACCTGCAAGGTAATCACGTATTAATGACTCACTGTATTCTAAATCTCCATCTTCCCATTTTATTTTATGATAGTGACGTTCTAACCATGTTACATCGTTATACAATTTTGCACTCAATTCTGTCTTTGCAGATGGTGATTTGAAATGTAACACAATATAATTATTAAACTGATCAATTATGGCAAGTTCTTTCACAATAATTTGATTACAATCTTGTTTAAACCAGTGAAGATCAACTTTCGTAGCAATTTTCGTAGACGTCTGCTTGTCCACTTCTTTATCTTCGACGGCGGGCTCCTTGAATCCTTCGTCTTTCTCTTCTCGTTTCTCCTCCTCCTCCTCCACCTGCAGCGGCTTCTGGATCGGTGCACCGCAGCTTGGTTCATAATAGAAACTATCAAGATCGCACTGAATACCAATAGAGCGAGTTTGTGGCTTGTCCAAAATATCAGAACACAAAGAATAGGACATGTTGTCTGTTCAAAGGTGAAACTGATAATGAACTAAATTGAGCAGAATGCACACCTTATATAGGCGGCATGCTCTATCAATAAAATTACTGAACTTCTTTCACCATGCTCGTGAGAGGTGTGTACTCCATCACACGATTGCTAATTAAAACGCAATACGCGGAAGTATTTGCAGGTACTGCACTATTAAATTCCATTTCAATACAAACATCTGTCGATGATTTCAAATGACTTGGTTGGTGTGAACAATCTACAACAATCAGCGGTGTTGATTCACAAAACGTTTTAAAGTCAATTTCTGTTCCGAGTTCGCTATTGATTGAATGATTATAATACGAGGGCGCGAAATCCAGGAACATCCGGTATAAAACTTCCTTCTTACCTAGCAGATTTTCATATGGATAATACTCACTGTTCAAATATACTTTAACATTGTAAATACCACAGCTATTGAAATTAGATATTGATTTTTTAATTTTATTCTTACGATCAGTTTGAAATGCATTATAACGTATTTTGGACTATCAAAACTCGATGTGGTACGAACTGCCCAAGAATGGTTAAGTGAATTTTGCAAATTTGGTAATTCACAAATTTCCCAATGGCGGAAACCTAATTTCAGTGGAGTGTCAGCATCGAGCAGTCTCAAAAATTTCAGTCTTACATGATCTTCTAAAGTTATGTAGGGCATTCTCCATTGCAGTTTTGTAATTTTCACACTAACGCTTGTTCCACTTGCAGACTCAACACAATTTAGATCTGTCAGTGACCTCAATAAGACAAGTTCCTGTTTCAAATTTAAAATTATTCTTTGAAAATCTTCAAAAAACGGGAGGATTAATTTCAGCGGTACACAGAAAGTGAATGTATTATCCGTTAGCTCATATCCTGCTCTGTCAAAACCAGCCAAGTGATATGTGTTTTTATCGAGAGTATTTTTCACTAGAATAGCTTTAATTGTGGATGTTAATCCAATCAATCTTGATTTAGAAATTTGCTGACCTGCTAATTCATATCGTATTTCGTCAAAAAGGTTGCCGATTAAGTTACTGCTTAATTTATAGTCTGCTGCAACTGGTGCATCGGCTGGGTCTGTTCCCGGTTTTGTACAGTTAACTGTTCCCTCAATCAATATGAATGATTTACAAGGTAAAGAATAGACATCTAAAGAATTTATGCCAATACGTGCCTTGTCAGAGTTTTTTATTTCCTGTCCCGAATAAACTGTATGAGTGTGAAATTGGAATTTAGTAATATCATTATAAAACTGAAGGTCTGTCTCCACATCCAGAATTTCACTAATTGCTGCGCCTGACATTTTGCCAATCAACTATAAAACCCAACTTTTCTAATATTCTCGCGCTTTTAGCCAACAAAGCACGTTTGTTTTTAGGTGTTGACGCTATCGCGTTCCTTTCTCTAATGACTTGATTGGTCTTATTCGAACGTGGGTTGAAAATAAGATAACCCATTACTTTTCACGTATGTGCAACCTAATTGTAATTGTATCTCCACGGAAATCAATAAACGATCCGTTCTGGTCCGTTACCTTTACATTAATAGTTTGAATTCGATGTGTATTCAAAGGTACATAAATAATCGGTGATGGTACTTCGTTTATTAAATAACCGCTAGGAACCTTTGGTAAAAATTCGTATGTTTTTGTTTTCCCTCAGAGTAACTGCCGCAAGCTAAATTACACTCAACTACAATACTGTCAACGCTTGTTATGTTAACCAAATGTTTGGAATAATGCCATTTATTTGGCTGCAAAACAACATTATAAAAACCAAGTATCTTAGCAATCGAATCAGAACGTGTTAAATCAATGGGTTTATCAGAATGAATTTCAATCTTCATAGTATTTACGTTTGCACGTATAATAAGTTTATTCTTCTTCCCATCAATATTCAATTTATTCTTTAATGATTTTATAATATCCTCAACTTCATATGCACCAGTATCCAACTCGATTAATCTATCACCATATTTGAAGCTGGAATTTGTTCCTTTGTTAATGTTTGCAATACTATTGTAACTAGAAAAATTAATCAATCCAATTTCCCATTCACGATTTTTATCCAATTCTATAATTTCTTGTAAATGTTCATAGAGGTTACTCGTGTTAGATTGTAATGTAATAACTACCATCTTGTGTGTTCACCACAAACACTTAATTACAACTGATTTGCAAGAAACAATAATGTAAGATGGCCACAAAAATCGCTATTTAATGGCTGCATATGCTCCACATTATAAAATATATTTACTCCATTTTCTTTTTTCCAATATTTGTCCAATTCGTATGGAGGTTGTAAATTTCCAATTGGATCAAAATACCAAACATTAGAGCCAACTTTCTTATATGCTACCCAATGTGTCCCATCCTCGCTTTCCCTTGCTAAATTCACAATGGCATTCTCGTTTTTTAGAATTTTTTTGGGTAATGCATCTAGCATATATATTCCTCTTAGCTGAATCTGTAATAATTTCGACCAATCAATCAAATCATAATTACTCAATTCTCCTTCAATATTCATGCCTTCTTCTTTGTCTTCTTCCTACTCTTCTTTGTTGTTCTACGTTTCTTAACTTGAGGGAATAAACTCACTCCATATGATGATGGGGGTAGGGGTGGAACTCTCCCCCCACTAGTTATTTGAGGAAAAGTCTTCAAAAAATATCCTTTTCCTGCAATATGCTTTTTCAACTGAGCTATAGCTTTGCATCTAATATCATTACTATAACTTCTCCTCTCATTCTTCTTCTTCTTCTTCTTTCTCAAAGACCCACCAAACGCCGCTTTAGCTTTCATAACGTTTGTAACAAGATAGCTAAGTGCTTTCTCGGCAAGGGGTGTTTGAGGATTTTTGAAAATGTCCCATGCAGCATTTGCTAGAGCTCTGTCAGCTACCGCTCGAGTTTTATTATTGCTATTTTGAGTATAGGCTATATCATGTATCTTGCAAGCTCTATCTAATGAATTTATACCTTGATCACCTCTCTTTAACCTTTCATTAACCTTGGTGCCCGGCCCGCAATACTCGTATCACGGAATATGATATTCTTCTCCCAGGTTATCAATTACCTTATTTAAAATAGTTGATGTCACATTACCTGCCAAACCTGACACACCTTTAAAAACTCTTGCCGCTGAACTCAAGATTCCTTTACCCCGTTTCCTCGTACTCTGCTTTCTCCTACATACCATTTTTCATTACCTTTCAACTCAATGGTTGAACATTAACTGAGGTTAATTAATCAATACACCAACTTGAATTGAATTGGTTTAATTTTCAATCGAGTTGGAAATGAATTCATACCATGTATCAGATTGCTATGTGCTTATAACATTGCTTGAATGATAAGAATATTATTTCAAATCTGAAAGGTGAATGCGATTTGAAAAGGGGGGAAATGATGCTGGCATTGCAGGCCCACCCACATCTGTAGGAACACGTGCTAATGTAGGAGGGAGCGAGAAGCCAGCAGCGCTTGCCTGTACGGCTGTGTGTGTGTGTGTGTGTGTGTGTGGTGTGTGTGGTGTGTGTGTGTGTTGTGTGTGTGTGTGTGTGTGTGTGTGGTGTGTGTGTGTGTGTGTGTGTGTGTGGTGTGTGTGTGTGTGTGTGTGTGTGTGTGTGTGTGTGTGTAGCAGAAAAGACTACTGAGCATGCTCGCAACAAACTATAAAAGACTCAGTCACCTTATTTAAATATCATTCACAACAGAGCAGGTGATATTGAAATAACATTGTTGCATGATTGAATACTTTAAACAATAATTTCTAATCAGTTCAAATAATATTCCTTTGCATTCTAATCAGTTCAAGGAAATATTGCTAACATTGTTGCATAATCGATTACTTTAAACAATAATTTCTAAGCAGTTCAAATAATATTTCCTTAGCATCAATTTCTATTCGGTTCAAATAATATTTCCTTTGCATTCCAAGCAGTTCAAATAATATTGGTAACATTTATGCATGATTGATTACTTTAAACAATAATTTCTAATCAGTTCAAATAATATTCCCTTGCATTCTAATCAGTTCAAGGAAATATTGCTAACATTGTTCATAATCGATTACTTAAACAATAATTTCTAAGCAGTTCAAATAATATTTCCTTAGCATCAATTTCTATCGGTTCAAATAATATTTCTTTGCATTCCAAGCAGTTCAAATAATATTGGTAAACATTGATGCATGATTGGCTTTAAACAATAATTTTAAATCAGTTCAAATAATATTCCCTTTGCATTTTAATCATTTCAAAAATATTTCCTTGCATCAATTTCTATTCGTTCAAATAATATTTCCTTTCATTCCAATCAGTTAAATAATATTGGACAAAACATTTATGCATGTCGAATACTTTTTAAACAATAATATCTCATAATGCATTTCTATCAGTTCAAGGAAATATTGCATTGTTATCAGATTGTAAGTATTCTCTCTCCGACACACGATCATTTTTCAAATAGCATCCATGAGTTAGAAGACGAAAAAAATCTCGTCTAGAACTCAGCATGAGACTTCACCTGCTAGAAGCTGAAATCCCCCATGTCAACTCACTCGAAACATATTTGATATTATTAAAATTTCACGCCATAGAGGAATAGCATTCTCGATTCAGTTATTAAATATTTCACGGCTTTTCAACATAGAGGAATAGCATTCTCGATTGATTTCAGTTAAGTTATTAAATATTTCACACCATAGAGGAATAGCATTCTCGAATGATTTCAGTTCAGTTATTAAATATTTCATTGTTTTCACAGCATTTTCTCACCTCTCAACTCGAGTTCCGAACCTCATAACCAGTTGAGCTCTCGTCGAGACAAGACAGCTGAGAGGAATCAATCATACCATAGGCCACTATCTACACCTGTAGCATAGACCGCTATCTACACCTGTACCATAGCCCGCTATCTACACCTGTACCATAGGCTCGCTATCTACACTCGAGGAGATTCACGCAGCATCAACCACTACATGTAAGTACATTTTTACTTTGATTTTATCCTCCGAGGACAATTTCGTCCTCCGAGGACAGTTTTTGTCCTCGGAGGATAAAAAACCTTCTACAATATACTGCATGCATGCGATTTTACTTCATCTTTACAATATGGTATATCCGGAACATCCAAGCCCCGCTCTTCTTTCTCACACATCTTCATATAAACAAAACGTAAATGTATTACTTTTTCAAATGGATTTTCGATAATATATTTGCAATAGACACATTGCAGATAGAATGGATTTTTATGTAAGAAATAACCATTTCTCGCGAAATACTCTGCTTTATTGGATAATGATTTACAAAAGTCACAATGATGATGCTTTTCAAAATACTCTCCTTGAACGGATGAATCTTCTACACAATTAAAAGTTGAATATCTTTCTTCATATTCTCGTAGAATATTATTATCGAAATTCTCCTCTTCAATTGTTATATTATCTTTCCTTCTACAGTTTGGACTGTACCTTGCATGTTCTATTGCTGGTATGTCACTTTCTTCCCATTTTCCCAAAAAATTGAACAAAATACACATCGCACAATGTCTGGTGGAGATGAGAATATAAATCCCTCTTTCGCCATGTTTTCCGCGGACAAATGCAGAGAAGATTTCAACCATCTTTTATCAAAAGATAATAATCTTAATCTTTCATACAACATTATGTGATCTTGAGATATTTTTCACACACACCTTCTTCTACCAATGTCAATTCACAACTAAACATGTTGTTGTACTCTATCTCATCCTGATCGTTATTCTTTTGTTTTTCAGAATCATGCCGAGGGAACGCAGACTACGTGGCGTGAATTCCGCAGCAGTCCGCCATCGCATCACCCTCGATGACGAGGCTGAGGATATTGACATTACCAACGTGCTTGAGAGCTCGAAACGTCGAGTTTTCGATATAATTAGGGAACATGCGGCACGCCATGATGGGAATGTTAAGTGGTTTATAGTCTTAAATGTTTTGCTGTATAAATTAGTGGTGATGGATGACAAGCAGGTTGGTGAGACTGTCTCATCTCTAATAAATCTACATAGTTACTCCAACATAGCGCTAAACGTGCTTGAGAACTATGAAGATTTTAATGAGCATTTTTTCTTGGCTGTGAAAAAAATCCTCTCATCTTTCGAAAATTTCATAAGACATGGGAGTGGATGGGTGCTAAAGAAAATTGAATCACTGGATGTGAACGTGATTAAATTTAATCCTATATACACATCCAGTTTCATTCAAACACCCCAGTTTTTGAAAAACAAAAAATGTATTATAAATGTGAAAAATCTCTCTGACAAAAAATGCTTTTTATGGTCAGTGCTCGCGTATTTCCATCAGAAGCCAAAGGACTCACACCTGACTGTAAAGTATTTGAGCAAGTTTGCTCACACACTTAATACGCAAGGTGTAAATTTCCCGGTGACGACACGCGATATTAAGAAATTTGAAATACTCAATCCGGACATTGCAATTCACGTCATCGCGTATGACAACAAAAAGTTTTTCCCCTTCCGTACAAGCATTTTCCGCACTCGTAAACACCAAATTAATCTTTTAATGCTAAAAGGCGATGCAGGAAAAACTCATTTCTGTTTAGTAAATACCGCAAACGGGAAAAACGGCCTATCGCGTCTTCTCTCCCACCTTTCAAAACATCATGGTCAAGTACACATTTGCAATTTTTGTTTCCATAGATTTACATCGACCAAAACTAAGAATTGTGATGGTAATGCAAATTTGTTGAAACATGTGGAACTTTGTTCCAAGTTTGAATCTCAGCGCGTTTCATATCCTAAACACGGAGAGACAATTAAATTCAAGAAACTAGGCGCGACGTTGAAGAAAAAGTACACCATTTACGCGGATTTAGAAACTTTTGTTGTTAATATCACAGATGATTCCGATTCTGATGAAATTACTCGTAGTTACACAAAGAAAATGGTGCGTCATATTCCCTGCGGCTATTGTTTTGTTGTTATAGATGTTAACGGGGAAATCGCCTACAGACCTGTACTCCATAGATCGAGTAGTTTAGACGAAAAAATCATGGAGAAATTTCTTCAGGAAATTACAGATCTCGGGAACATTTTGTATGAGGATATGAAACGAGAAATTCCGATGCAAGCTTTATCCGAAAGTCAAGAGCGTGAATTTCAAAATTCAGTAAACTGCGGGCTTTGTGCTGAACCGTTTTTAGACAGCGATATTAAATGTCGTCACCACGCGCATGAAACCGGTAATTACTTGTGTGCGGCACATGTTTCTTGTAATTTAACAGCTCGTACTCCGGAGTACATATCATGTTATTTTCATAATTTCTCCGGTTTTGATTCGCATTTTATTCTGAAATCGCTCGGTAAATGTAAAAAAGAAATTTCCTGCATCGCAAATACGTCAGAGAGATTTTGACACTTTCAGTAGGCAAAATTAAATTTTTAGATTCCTACAAGTTTATGTCTGAATCCTTGGAAGTATTGGTGCGTAATTTGGTAGAAAGTACAGACATGGAAAAGAAGTTCGAACGATTATTTTCGGTGTTTCATGATCCACCTCGCGAACACAGACAGCTCTTGTTGAAAAAAGGAGTATATCCTACTCGTACATGAGCTGTCCCGAAAAATTCGCGGAAACATCGCTTCCTCCCATCGAATGTTTTCATAACGATTTAACTGATACACCTCTGTCTCGCGAAGAATATGAGCATGCGCAAAGAGTGTTCTCAACATTCAAGCTGAAAAATCTGGGTGAATATCACGATTTTTATTTATGTTTGGACGTAATGCTATTAGCGGTAGTTTTTGAATCCATGAGGTCTACGCTTTTTAGCTCATACGGCCTTGATGTGACCCATTTTCTTTCTCTCGCGCACTTCACCTGGAATTGCATGCTGAAACACACTAAAGTCGAACTAGAATTGATTACTCATCCTGACATGCATCTTATGTTTGAGGCAGGGATGAGGGGTGGGGTGTCATTTATCGGTAAACGTTATTGTGAAGCAAATAACAAACATCTACCCGAAACATACGATCCTTCAAAACCGTCTAATTATCTGCTTTATATCGATGCAAACAGTTTATACTCGGAAGCTATGAGCCGAAGCTTACCTGTTGGAAATTTCAAATTCCTCTCAGAGGAAGAAATTTCCAAGCTTGATTTCGCGAATTTGGACAGCAATTCAGAAACCGGATATATAATAGAATGTGATCTCAAGTACCCTCAAGAGTTACATGATAAGCACGCCAGCTTCCCACTCGCACCTCTCCACCAAACGCCGCCGCGCGAATTGCTGTCGAACTACCAAACAAATGAGAACGGTCAAACTGGAACCAAAAAGCTCATGAACACACTTTTCGACCGTGAAAAGTACATTGTTCACTATGTCAATTTAAAGCTCTACCTTCAGCTCGGTTTGAAATTATTGAAAGTGCATCGCGTCATTAGCTTTTCCCAATCTCCCTGGCTGAAAAGCTACATCGACTTCAATATCCGGAATAGACAGAACGCGAAAAATAAATTTGAAATATCCTTCTTTAAGGCCTGTTGTAACCTAATATTTGGCAAGACGATACAAAGTAGTCGTAAGCAAATGAATGTTAAAATTATCACGGATGAAAAACGGTTAGATAAGTACATTTCAAATCCACTATGTAAACGCTGGCAAATAATTAGTCCGAACGTGATCGCGGTTTTCTCTCGCAAGTTGGAACTTAAAATGAACAAGCCTGTCTATTCCGGCTTTTCCGTACTGGAGTTGAGTAAATTCCATATGTACGATTTTTTCTATTGCAAATTACAAAAAATTATACCGTGGGATCGTATAGAACTGTGTATGACTGACACCGACAGTTTTCTTCTAAACCTAAAAGTCGAAGATGTGTATCAGTTGATTAGAGAAAATTTGACCCTTTTCGATACTTCTAACTATCCACCTTCCCACCCTTGCTTTTCCATGGAGAGAAATAAAGTTGTAGGAAAGTTCAAGGATGAGACCGCCTCAAAACCTGTCCATAGATTTCTTGGACTTCGATCCAAACTTTACTCATTTTTAGTATGTAACGAGAATGAAGAACCTGTAAATAAATGTATAGCAAAGGGTGTACAGAGCGGAGTGAAATGTAGAAAACTTAATTTTAATTTATATAAGAAATCATTGTTTGAATGTAGTGAACATGTAGAAAAATTTAATATGTTAAGATCCTATAATCACACCATGTATCAGGTTGAATGTGCAAAAATCTGTTGAGCCCTTATGATGATAAGAGGTACATTGCTGAGAATGGTGTTGATACTCTCCCATTTGGACATTATAGAGTGCCAACTGTGAACTGATTGCTCAGTATGTCCCGTGACAATCATCCAACACCACTGATTTGACTGTTGTAAATATCATGAATATTATTAGATCTAAGCTAGCTTTAGAGCTTCATAGCGTGCCACGTGTGAACTATCCCACTCGCAAATATGAGTTGAAAAGTGAAAAAGACTTGCTTCAAGCCGATCTCATTGAGATGACGAGTTTATCGCGTTTTAATAAGGGTTACAAATATCTTAGCTGTTATTAATTGTTTTTCAAAATTTGCATATTGTGTACCATTAAAAGACAAGGCAAGCCAATCTGTATTTAACGCTCTCGAGCCAATTATTTCTAAAAATAAGGAGTTAAGCTGTTCCAAACAGATCAGGGAACAGAATTCTTTAATTCAAAAGTTAAAGCGTTATTAGATAGATATAGTATTAAACATTATCATGTTTTTACCGATAAGAAAGCCTCCATAGTTGAAAGGTTTAATAGAACACTTAAAGCAAAAATTTATAGATATTTAACTGAACATGGAACCAAAAACTGGATATCGCAACTAGACAGTTTAGTTCGTGATTATAATGCAACAATGCATTCATCCATTAGAATGAAACCTAAAGATGTGGGGAAAAAAGATCGTAATCATGTTTTAATGTCTTTGAATTCTGCATTCAATAGACGATATAAATTGAAAAATTCAAAACCGAAATTTAAGCTAGGAGATGTTGTACGAATCTCAAAGAAAAGGGTTCTTTTCGATAAATCTTATAACATAAACTGGAGCGCAGAGTATTTTGTAATTCATTCTATATTTCCTTCTCAACCTGTAACGTATAGCTTGCGAGATCTAAACGGAGAAGTAATTAGTGGTAGGTTTTATGCAGAAGAAATTAAAAAAACACAATTAAACGAATCGGAGAGACAAGTGTATTTGATTGAAAAAATATTAAAACGTGATAAAAAAGGATTGCTAGTGAAATGGATTGGGTTTTCAACGCCTAGTTATATTAGTAAAGATCAACTATTAGATGAAAAATAATCTTTTGTAATCTATTGTAAATATCATGTACATTTATTGTAAATAATCTATTGTAATATCATGTACATTTATTGTAAATAATCTATTGTAAATACATTCCATTCAGTGTAATATCATGATGTACATTCGTTGAAAATATAATAGCTCCTCATCAAACATTGCTTTTCATTTCAATCTGAAGTTTCGTAATTTGCTAAGCTCAAGCAACAGATGCATTCTCGTGAAGAGGGTGCGGGAAAGAGAGGGCCAGTTGAAGTGAGAAACTTCTATCAGTGGGAGCGAGCGTCTGTCTAGCCATGTGGTGTGATGCTCTCTGATAACTTATCAGTTCCTTATCAGATCACATGCTGTACACGTGACTAACATGATTCCGATAGTAAATTTCGACAATGTTATAAGAGAGAAAGAAATGCCAACATGGTGTAAAAATGGTAAGTTGTTACCACATAATGCAAGGATCCTTATAATAGGCTCTTCAGGCTGTGGCAAGACCAATTTACTATTTAATTTAATTTTTTCAAAGAATGGGTTGAGATTTAAAACTATATACTTGCACACGAAGAGCGAGTATCAAGATAAGTACTTGTTTTTGAGAAAAGTCTTTTCAAAAATGAAGGGTATTGAATTTCATATAAACAGCAATTCGGAATCTATACCTCACCCGAACAAAATTCAACAATTTTCTCTTGTCATATTCGACGACTTCCAACTTAATCACGTACCTCAAATAAGAGAATATTTTACCATGGGACGACATCGTAATATTGACACTGCATATTTAATTCAGAGTTATGGAGCTACACAGAAACATTTCACTAGGGACAATGCGAATATGATTATAATCTTCAAGGTAGATTTATTGAGTCTGAAATTAATTCACAGAGATCATGTTGGAGGAGATATTTCTTATAAAGATTTCGTTAAACTTTGTCATAAAGTTTGGAATCGTAAACCTCATAATTTCTAACTATTATGAGCGAGTGTGGAATTAATAGCGGCAAATACCGAGATTCGCTCGATACGTTCTTACCGTTCAGTAGAGATTAATTCTTTGTGCAGTCATGTTGTCATACAGCAGCAGAAAACTGAATAGAAAGAACGTTGGTTTAATCGAAAAGATTAAGAAATTGAGAAAAGTAATTAGAGAGAAGCATAAAAGCTTAGTCAATTTTGAAAAACGATCGGAGGAATACAATAGGAAAACGCTCTCCCCGTTGATAGAGCCCATAATTGAACTGGGAAAAAACAAATTCTCACACTCTGGTGTAAAACCAAAAAAGGAAGAAGTAAAAGAGGAGAGTATGCAAATTGATGATAATGAGGAGGGGGATGAACAGAGTTATGAGAGTTCAACAGACAATTTTTTAAGCTCGACTAAATTTGAAAACAGTTTACTTGGTTCTAGCAGAAACGATGATGTGCTGTCACAATATCTAAAAACGTTTCATGCGGAAAAATTGAATAATTCAATCAGTTATGGAATTTCATATAATTCTAAAGATGACGTGTATTATATTGGAAATCAGCAAGTAATATTCGATAACGGTTATATAGATATTAATAATGAAAGATTTCGTTTAACACATGGTCTACTTGAGTTATTATTCAGTGCGAGACCAAACTCAAATCTTTATAATCAGAGAGATCTGGATAAGTATAAAAAATCTTAACACTTACAGGCATACATTTAGATCGAAGAGGCTATGTTAAACGAAATCAGGGAATTAAATCGCAAATGATTCAAAAGTTATTTCCCAGTAAAAAAATTAGTAAAAAGAAGGGCTGGGGTTTATTGAAATTTGCAAAAAATAATTCTCATGATAGAATTTATCAATACTTTGATAATTTTGACGAATTAGTGGAAAGATTAAATTTACTCTATTCCTCAAAAGCTAGTGGCAACACCGGGCATGATATTGAGATCGCGTCTATAATTGAAGAGCTAAAAGAAGCAAAATTAATTGTTTAGTGTTACGATGACTCTACATCGATTCGGACGAATTGATATGGCTAGTGCTAGCGGAGCTGTTGCTAATCTTACATGTGATATTGACTCGATAACACAGAAGATAATCGAATCGATAAATCAACAAGGAATCAGCAAAGCTGTGAAATTTTATTTAGATTCGCAAATAACCAAACTCGTTTCGGAAAATACAAAGAATATTGGAGTGAGCATAATTGAAAGAGAACATATTCTAAGTACATTACAAAATTCAGTGCTAATATCGATAAAGCTATTGCAGAGAGAACTCTAAATTTAGAATCTGCTCTAGGAGAAGTGAAAACTTTAACAGACAGCATTTCATCTCAGTTGCTCAGTATTAACAACAATAAAGTTGATAAAGCTTATTTAGATGAGAAATTAAAAGCCGTATCAGATAAAATTAAGAATTTGGAGGTGCTGGACAGAAACTATCTCAATACTAAATTAAAACAACTCTTAGTACAGAAATTTTTACTAAAGTAAATGAAACACAACCATCGGGAATTGATAAGCAATATTTAGAATCTGCTTTGCAGAAATTGATTAGTTCTTCATTAACAAAGGAAGAGTTTGAAAAATGATTATCTGAAATGGCGAGTGCAATAAAAGCTAATATTATGGAAGGTATTGAACAGTTCATTACAAAAGATGCTATTGCTATTCTAATTAAGCAAATTGCAGAAAAGTATGCAACTAAAAATGATATAGGAGATTTTATTAAGAAAAACGAGATGGGAGTCGCTGTGAAAAGCGTTCGTGATGAAATAGCTGAGGCAATTAAAAATTCGGAAGAGGGTACTGTCATGAGACTGCAATGTTCGGCTCCATTCATTGAGTATCTAAATTTATTCATACACAGAATTGCACTCGACATTGTATCCAAATATGCCCAGGTAAGTTTTCACATGAACTGGATTGAGGCCAAACAACATAACCTTTCCGAAAATCAGGTAGTGCAAATTATTACAGAAAAAATGGATTTAGTCAAATATAAAGACTTTATATTGGCCCGAAAACATAAAATCTTGTAAACAGTTGTGTGAGAGAGAGTGAACGATATGTTGTTTCAGTCTAGACATTTTTGACCATGATTGATTGTATAAACACTTGTGTGAGAGAGAGAAGTATTTAAACACCTGCAGTTTCAAATTCACCCTAGACATTTTTGACTATATCGATTTCTACATAAATCTTGTAAAAGGATGTGTGAGAGAGAGTGTAATTTTAACACCTACAGTTTCAAATTTCACCCTAGACATTTTTGACCATGATTGATTGTATAAACACTTGTGTGAGAGAGAGTGAAGTACAGACCTACAGTTTCAAATTTCAGTCTAGACATTTTTGACCGTGATTGATTGTATAAACACTTGTGTGAGAGAGAGTGAAGTACAGACCTACAGTTTCAAATTTCAGTCTAGACATTTTTGACCATGATTGATTGTATAAACACTTGCGTGAGAGTGAAGTATTTAAACACCTGCAGTTTCAAATTTCACCCTAGACATTTTTGACTATATCGGTTTTCTACATAAATCTTGTAAAAGGATGTGTGAGAGAGAGTGAAGTAACTTTAACGGCTAAACACATGTCACAGATGATAAATCGATTTAGACATTTTTTCATGTAACGGTTTTTGATGCAGGAGAGAGGAAGCTAGCAGAGAGCAGAGCGCA
>NC_052510.1:5595101-5623206 GCF_014356525.2 Nilaparvata lugens | reverse complement strand
CGCGTTGGAAGGCGTCAACCACCTCAACAAGGGCAAGCTAAACCCAGGACCGACCCATCATAGTTCGACTCTGCAGCTACCGGACCAGAAGATGATCTTCGACGCTAAGAGGAAGCTGAAGGGTTCAGGCGTCACCATTCGCGAGGATCTGACTGCGGATCTTCCACTACTGGATACCTTCTCGCTCTACCTCCACTCGGACTCGATTCTTCCACTACTGGATACCTACTCGCTCTATCTCAACTTGGACTAGATATCCCACTACAAGTTCTTCCTCAATCTTCATCTTATTCACCATTAGGATTATTCATCACCGTAACTCCACAGATCACAACATCTACATCTTATTGATGTGTTTAGTGAATTTTTTGAACTAGTGTTTTTAAAATAGTGAAGGGAGCCGAACTGTCAAGGCATACAGGATGCACTCGAATCAAGAGACTTTTTCATTTAGGTTAAGTTTTATCAGTTTCATCCCCATTTTCCCCGTCATGTGTCGTTCTGAGGTCGGTTCACGATTGGTCTGCTGCTTCCATGATGCCTCTCACTGACACGTCAGCTCGCTCGCCCTCAAGTAGGTATGATTATTTCAATAATAGTAATAATGACGCAGGTATGTTTCTAGCAAATAAGCTCCACTCTTCCAAAAAACTTTTCAAGGCTGCTCACCTTAACGTCCAATCCCTCAGCTGCCACATTGATGAACTCAGAGCAATCTTCCGTTTTCAGGACTTCAATATAATTGGAATCATTTTTGAAGCCTAGTATTTCATCACATTTTGTTGCATTACCTGGATATAATCTTTTCCGGAATGATAGATTAAATAAAGCTTGTGGGGGTGTAGCAATTTATGTGAAAGATGGTATCAAAACAAAAGTTTTAATCACATCTAAACAGAGTATTGTTCCAGACCAGAGTTTATGCTACTTGAATTATCCTTATCTAGTACTGATAAATTACTCGTTGGTATCTGTTATCGCCCACCAAAAATAGGTCATTTTACAGATTTCGAAAATGCCTTGCTTTCTCTTATGCCTTGTTATAGCCGTATACTAGTTATGGGGGATATGAACACTGACTTGAACATGACAAATCGTAACTTTGACTACTTTCAACTGACTACTATTTTCCAATGCCTAAACATGACTATTTTACCTCTCGATCCAACTCATCATACTAATGAATCTGACACACTCATTGACCTTCTCATTGTTAGTGATCCTAACGAGGTTGTTCAAGCAGGCCAAATCCCAGTCCCAGCTATTTCTGGACATGATTTGATCTACTGTGTTCTTTCCCATAAGATACCTAAGCCAGAACAAAAAATTATCACTTATAGAGACTTCAAAAACTTTGATGAAGCCGCCTTCCTGACTGATGTGGCTCAGACTCCATGGCATCAAATTGAAGCGTTACCCTCAGTTGATGACATGGTCAAGACTTTCGAGAATTGGACTTTGACTCTGTATGACAAACATGCACCTTATGTGAAAAGGAGGATTAATAGAAAACGACGAGTACCGTGGATGACTGAAGACATACTTAAGATGATGGGACGTAGAGACAAAGCACATAGAAAATTTAAAAAGACATTTGACTTGGACAGTTTGATAGAGTATAGGAGCCTTAGAAATAGAGTTAAACAGGAATTACGGAACTCAAAGATTAGGTACTTGAATTCGTTTATGACAAACAATAGACAAGACTCTAAATCACTTTGGCAGGGAATAAAAGAATTCGGGCTTGGCAAACAGAAATCGAATCCACAAATTGACTTACCATTGAACAATATAAATGACCATTTCGTTTCACACTAACCAACGCGACGAAGTTGTCATTGCTAATCATATAGATGATCTTGAAGAGCAGGTTACAAACTTAGATTTACCAATTACTGATCAATTTCATTTCCATCCAATCTCAGAAGAAGACACTTTCAGAGCAATTCAACGTATTCATAGTAATGCTACGGGTGTAGACAAAATTCCTATTAAATTCACCAAGAAGATGTTATTTGCTGTTTTACCAACCATTACATATATTTTCAACAAGTCACTTGAAGAAGGCATTTTCCCTGAAAACTGGAAGTTTGCTCTGGTTCGCCCTCTAAATAAAGTTCCATCACCCAATAAAGTTGAGGATTTTAGACCAATCAGTATTTTACCTGCATTGTCCAAAGTGCTAGAAAGACTCATTCATGGTCAAGTTGTAAAATTTCTAGACAACAATAGTAAGCTTCATAACTTTCAATCAGGCTTTAGAAAATTCCATTCAACTGAGACAGCTCTGCTTCGTGTCACTGATGATATAAGGTTAGCTATGGACCAAAGAAAATGCACCATCCTCACTCTATTTGATTTTTCTAAAGCATTCGATACTGTTGATCATACAGTCCTTCTGAATAAGTTGGCTATTCTTGGTTTCAGTCACAACTCGTTAGTTTGGTTTAAATCCTATCTATTAGGTAGGAAACAATGTGTATCTGTCGGTGACAATAAGTCTACTTGGAAAAACGTTATGCATGGAGTACCACAAGGTTCAATTTTAGGCCCTCTCCTCTTCACTTTGTATGCTAATGACCTTTCTTCCATTATCAAATTCTCCAGTTTCCATACTTATGCAGACGACCTTCAAATATATTTAAGCTGTCCCATAACAAAAATTCATGAAACAAAAATTTAGGCATTATTATGAAAAATACTCTTGACTGGTCAGAACAAGTGAACAAAACTTGTAAAAAGGTATTCTCAGCCATGCATGCATTGAAGAAAATGCACGATATTCTCCCTAGAAACACTAAATTATTATTGGTTCAATCTCTCATCTTCCCACATTTAATGTATTGTAATTCTGTTCTTAACGATATGCAAGTCACTCTGAATGATAAACTACAGCGTTGCCAAAATTATTGTCTACGTTTCGTCTACTCTCTCCAACGCCATGATCATATCACCCCAGCCCACATTGCTAGTTCAACATTAAAGCTTCCCGATCAAAGGCTTTTTCGAATAGTCAAGCTTGTTAGAGATATCTTGAAATACGGTTATCCGAACTATTTTAAAGATGATTTCAAATTTGTCACTGAAGATAGGATAGATGCTTCACATACTAGAACCGGAGAAAGTACTTTAAGGATACCCAATCATCGAACTACTATTTTCACAAAATCCTTTTTAGTCAGTGCCTGTCGTGCATGGAATGCACTTCCTGTTTCTATCAGGTCCATCGAGAGCCGAGCGAGCTTCATCCTGACTTTAAAAAAACATCTTCTGGAACAAATGACTGAAACTGTCCGGCCCTAGAACGATCACATGACAACCATCCCCCACCCATCCAACAAATACAAACCTTTAAACCTGTTATAGAATGAATTGTGTATATATATAATATTATATAAACTCATGTTTTTTAATTATCCACTGCATACTGCTGTATATTACTGAAAGTTGATTACCCTTACTACTTTCAGCCTACTTCATTTTATTAATCAACAATTTGATCTTATCTACCTATATAATTATTTTACTCTATCAATTTTCCGTTTTTTTTCTTAAATATTTATATTAATTAAAACTTTTACAAAATTTCCATTAATAAATAAATCCTTAGCTTAATTAATTAAATTAACGTTTCGGTAGAGAGTTAGTGGGGAGGATATTTTTAATATTCTTTCCGAAGAATGGACATTGATATGTCCAAAGCTCCGCCAATTTATGTAGATGCATAACAATATAATTATCCATAGTTATTATATTACAAATTACTTTTTCATATCATATACTTTCAATAATTATTTTCTTAGTCTATATTATGTAAATTCATCTATAATTTTGCTGTATTGTAAGCTATTGTATATAAGTGTATAAGCCAGTATATATTGTAATCTACATAAATAAAGTACTCAATCAATCAATCAATCTCTCTCTCTTATTGTAAAGATGAGTTTATAATCACTTCCCGGTGGTTCGGAGCTCAGCTAGAGCAGAGAAGGTCTACTCATCCCTCATTTTCATCCTTCCCATCACAAACGTAGAAAACTTTTTGGGCTAAAATTATTGCCAATTTGAGCTTCATGCTAGTGTTGAAGTGTTGAGAGATGAATGAATGGACCTACATTTAAGAGGGTGCCTGCCAGTAAGTGGAGCTTGCCTTGAGCGGCCACCCTTCCAACAAGAGTACCGAGAGCACGTCACTCATGTAATACAAGCAATGGGATGGTATTATGCTAACAGCTCAGTTAATCACTTTTCTAAGGTACAGCAAGGCAATTATTTATAAGATGTCAATTTTAATTTTAACGTTATTGAAGAAGCTGCTTGTTTTTGACTGCAAAATCTCACCTCTCCAGGTTCTCCAATAGCTTTGACGTTTTGGTGTTCATCCATGATGACAGCATGAACCTTTGGAAGCAATTTACCCACGGGACAATATTTTCCCGCCTCTCCTGTTGCCACTGATAGCGAAATATCTGTAAATAGTTCAAAAGCATTAGAGAAAATCAATTTGTCAAATGAAAATGTCAATTATAAGGAATACGTCATTAATTAGTTTCATTCAGTATATTCAATTCCATACTAATACGTTTCATTGTATCACAAAATCAATGTTAAAAGTAAAAGTTTCGAAAATAATAACAATTGTGGAATAGAAGGATTACATATATAATTTTAGCTGTGGCTGAATTTTTAAATTATCAGTCTGCGATTGGAGAGGGAGACATGACTCAAACCAATCATTCATAGTTTACTGTTGAGAATCTTATTTCAGATCCACTGAACATGAAATCTAATTGAGCTGATAAATCGAATATCTCACCAGCAATGGCCACATCAAGACACTCGGAAATTCTGTAGAGGTTGAGCAGTTGTATCCATGGCAACAAGTGACACAACTTGTCCCGCAGTTTTGTTGTAACCACTTCTCCATGCAACCAGATTTGCCTGCAAAATTGAAAAAAACTTATTGGATATTTTTTTCAGAAATACCCGAAATTTAACTACTTAGTTGGTACAAGAGATGAGTTTCGTTGATGGGATTACAACAGATATCTCCTCACAGTTGAAAAATCCAATTCAACTAAAGAATAATAAAATTTCACCAATCCTATCTCTTTTATCACAATTATTGATTGAGATGAAATGTGACCAAGAGACATATGATTTTAACTCGGTAAATAGTAATTAATGTGATTGCAAGTGTTTAGAATTCATATTGAACAGGATAAATGAATCAACTCTTTGTTTCCCATCACGAACTGCTTATTATTAAATCACTTTTTGCTATTAAAAGCAAATTTAGCTGACTGCTAGTTGTTTTTTTTTCTAATAGCAAAAAGTAGCTTAACTTGTTTCACAGAAAAGATCCTACAGTTAAGGTGGGATATTCATCAATATAAAATAATATGCTACATAGTTTTGTACCAAATTAATAAAAAACCTGGACTGACCTATTATAATGCAAAAGTAGCGCTTTATGTAGTTTCGTCAGAATGCCATGAGATGGCGCTACAAGTATTCGATGATTATTTTAGATTTTTGACCAAATTAGTTTATTCTCTTTTCAAAATACAAAGTAAATACATGATTCATTTCAAAATACCTAAAAGCGCTGCACATAATGTAACGCTGGACAAATCTTTGTTTTTGCGTGAACTACATATTATTGATGGATAGGCTATAAATATAAAGGTCACAGTGATTGCCATTAGATTTGCAGTCTTTCAATATAATATTATAGCCTTGATGGATTATGCAATTTCCACTTACCTGACAGATTTAAGCTTTTTTTCAAATCAATGTCTTGGTGTTCCAATACAGCTCGCAGCAATGACGGAGTGAACAGTACTCGAGTTATTTTCCTCCGATGGAGGTAATCAACCAATATCTTGGGATCATGGATTCCATCGTCTGGTATCAAGTAAATTCCGATTCCTGAAACACCGTAAACGAAATTGATTTTATTGTGAAATGGTGTATTTACTAGATTTCATTCATCATTTTGTAGATGCACTAATCAGTTCAATGATTGAGAACGAGAGACGAGCAAACCCTGAACTGTTTCTGCCGCAAATCTAAATCAACAACTTTATCCTAAATAAGGTAGTATCACTTTAACAAACATAACTTTGCAGTACAATAATAAGGGTTCAGAAATTTAGAATTTGAAATGATGAAAATTAAAATGGAATCTCACACTTAAAGATCACCAAACTTGAAAGAATATACAATAATTACTGATAAAAATAAATTAGAAATGAAGTTGATCCTAAAGAACTATTTATAGGTACTATAATATTCAAGAACAAAAAAATATCGAATGAAGGTTGAGTGATTGCATCATTGCATGCACAATACAGTGATACAATGTAATGTATCAATTAATATTAGATGCCAATGTATTCCTTGTTGGGATTCAAAAGCAAAACAATTTCAGGCCTGGAGTGAATCATTATTGATGGAAGATTGTATTGGAAATTACAGTTGACCAACTGCTGGAATATTTGAAATAATTATGAATCATTATTCACTAAAAAAATGCATATGAGTGAACAATGATATTTGCACAGCTTTCATTGTTGTGTAGTGATCAAGGGTAGTTCCACCTCATCACTGTCAAATCATTCATCAACCAGTGTCATTGAAATCTATAATCTGATTGAATGTTGGGAGCACTATTGATCTAACAGTTTAGGTGAGTTTCGAACCACTGACTTTGATTTGTTACCTTTGATTAATGGTCCGAGCATGTCCCATGCAGAGAGAACTGCTACTCGGTCATCATGCTTATAGGGATAAGCCCTGTGCCTCCACGTATGAGAGAATAAGGCATCTCTGTGAGTGAATCGAGTGACTGGAAATATAAAAGAATACTTTAAACATTAAATAAACTCTTCCAAACCGTTTATTGAAATAAGATTGGAGTGAAGATCTAAAAATATATCAACGACTCATCTGTAGCCAACTAAAATAAATAATATTTCAGTCTAGAAAAATGGAAATAAGTATATCTTCAGCATAGAAGTAGATTCTACATTGAACAAAAATATCAATACTGATTATAAGCCAACTAATTTCCCTAAATACATGTGAAACTTGATGTTCCACTAGAAATCAATATAAATTACAACAAGCATTTTAAAGAATTTTGTAACATTTGTGTTAACAGGATGAGAAATGGAATTTCTTGCTTACTGCTGATGATTTTCCATTTTTCCAATTCAATAAGGTTGTTCTAGCATTATTTATTATAAACTGCAATCGACAGACATCATCTACGATTGAGTGAGTTGATGAATGAAAGCATATCTCTCACCCTTTGGCTTGCCAGTTGTTCCTGAGGAGTAGACAATGCAGGCCATATCATCCAGTGAAACTGGCACTGAGGCCGGTGTCATCTTATCATAATCAAAATCATTCCATTTGATATATTGACTATATTTAAACCCATCCATGTTGATTACACGACTCTTCTCCATTTTGTGGGAGCGATCAACTAGTTTTTTTGTGGTACAGACTGCGACTGGTGTTGCATCTTCTAGCACAGAATCCAGTAGATGCTGAGGGTAAGATACCTCGAGAGGCAAGTAGGCCGCTCCTGGAAAAGAATTTATACAACAAAATAGTTTAAAGTTTATCAAAGAGTGAACAATGAAATAAATATTGAATTGATTCATAAAATACTAGAGAAATATTAAGAAGAAGAAGCAGGAAGAAGAAGAAGAAGTAGAAGACTGTACTGCACTGTTTTCTCTATAATATGGCTATTATCCGATATTACCTACAAATTGAACAATGAAATAAATATTGAATTGATTCATAAAATACTAGAGAAATATTAAGAAGAAGAAGAAGAAGAAGAAGAAGAAGAAGAAGAAGAAGAAGAAGAAGAAGAAGAAGAAGAAGAAGAAGAAGAAGAAGAAGAAGAAGAAGAAGAAGAGAAGAAGAAGAAGAAGCAGGAAGAAGATATTCTAATAATAGAGGATTAGTAGATTGAACAGGGAAGGATTGAGTAGAATATGTTACCAGCTTTCAGTATGCCCAAAACGGAGACAACATACTGCCAAGATCTGTCCATTAATATTCCAACCACCGTATTCACTCCCACTCCATACTGTCCAAGTTTTACTGCTAAACAGTCGCTGTGATAATCAATTTGTTTAAAGGTCCACTGTAAATGAAATTTTAAAAAATCAGTTATGGCAACATTATACATTAATTTATAATTGATAATATTGCATTGTGATTGGAATCCATTAAGCCTGATCCACATCTACCAACACTGGACAGACACGCAACGCAGTGTGTCAGACACAATTAAAAGTATTGTTCACTTTGATTTGCATGAGTGTATTCACATCTAGCAGCAACTGGCCGCACAGACACAGACCAGCAAGGCCATGCAAATTACTGTCTGTCTGTGTTGGACAATGTGAATGAGGCTTCAACTAGTCAATAGACCATCGATATAGTACTCTACAATTACAAACTAACAATTAACTCTCTAACATAGTTTTATAAAAGGTATGATAATAACATATTGTTTAAAGAGGAGTTGAGAGGTGAAAAGGACCAGAGACATGATTAAATTGATAGTAATCCAAAAAAAGTAGTTTGTCAGCGAGATCTCCTCCCTCAAAGGCACACTACTAATAGTAGAAACAACTACTAATATGTGATGGTGGAGTATAAATAACTAACAGCACTGAGAAACACTGAATTTGAAAAAAAATCATATTATTGTGGAAAATAATCTTTATAAAAAGGGATAAATGATTCTCATAATCTAATTATGGAGTAAACTAATAACTATCTATATTTAATAAATTATAATTATGGAAAGGAATTATAGATTTAGTAAGACTGGTAGTATATGTAGACATAACTTTTTTTTATTTTTCTAACATATTTTCTAACAAACTTCCAATATATTACACCAATAGTAAATTAACTAGAACTCTTCTCGAAAAAATATCTGAATGGCTTAAGAATATTTTTATTCAACACTTCCTAAATTCTAATAATTTAATGTAATAATTTATAATTATAATTTATAATAATTTCATAGATAACCTTGAAATGTTTTTAGAGGAGACTAAATGCTTCTCAAATCGAGTCCTGATTGGTGATACGAATATTGATATCTTGGAAAATCGTTTAGGTCTAGCTGGGCATAGGTATATGGATGTATTGAATGAATATGGGTTTATAAGTTATCTTTATGGAGGTACTAGAATCGGTGACGTATCTGAAACATGTATTGACCATTTTTTTCTAAAAAGTCGGTATTTTAGGCTTAATCCAGCTATTTTTAATTGTTCGATTACTGACCATGAAGCAATAATGGGTACTATTAGTGAGACTATAGAAAAATGTGTAAAGTCGAGACTAATATCCTACTTAAATAAATATAAAATCTTAAATAGTTCGCAATTGGGTTTTCAGAGTGGCCTTAATACTTCTGATGCAATATTTAGAGTGAGTAGAGAAGTTATAAATCATTTAGATAGAGGAAAAAAGTGCTTGGGAATCTTTCTGGACTTCCAAAAGGCTTTCGACACAGTGGACCATGAACTCTTGCTAAATAAAATGGAAATTATCGGTTTTAGAGGCATAGTTTTGAAATTTTTTAGGTCATACTTAAACTTAAGGTCACAAGCCGTAAAAATTGATGATACAATTAGCAACGATAGGAGAGTTGAAGCTGGGATTCCACAAGGAACAGTGCTTGGCCCAATTCTATTCCTAATTTATATTAATGATTTATTAAATATTGATCTAGACTGTGGCTCTCTCTACTCTTTTGCGGATGACACTGTAGCTCTGTTTCATGGAAATTCATGGATGGAAACATTTAAGAAAGCAAATAGTGGTATAGCAAAGATAAAAAATTGGTGTGACCACAATAAATTATGTATAAATAAAGATAAAACTGTGGTTCTACCCTTTTACCTCACAATGGCTGGTAAGCCCTCTGAGGAGTACCAACTTAAAATAATTATTCATAAACCTGACTGTAATCAGTCTTATTGCCAGTGTGTTCCTCTCTTTGTTCATGATTCTGTAAAATACCTAGGCATCATGATAGATTCTCGACTAAGGTGGGAGCCACATATTTCTTATGTTTGTAATAGATTAAGGAAAACATTTTATAAGTTTGTTCAATTGAGAAATATTCTTCCATTGTACCAGTTGAGGATGGTATTCCTTGCCCTAATCTCTTCTGTAATTGAATATGGCATTGTTGGATGGGGAGGTTGTGGATCTTCCATCTTACAACCCCTTATTTTGCAATATAAGAAAATTGTAAAAATATGTCTGAATAGACCAGTTAGATATCCCACTAACCTAATCTATAAAGAATTCAAAGTTCTAAGCCCTGAGGATTTATATAAATTTAACTTATTAAAATATGTATTTGAACGACCATTAGATTTTCCAGTGACTCCTGAACATGGATATACAACTCGTGGTCAAGCCAGAGAGAAACTGTATGAGCCGAGATGTGTAACTGCATCTGCGGCTGGTCATGCAGCCTTTCAGGGTCCTCGTTTATTTAATGTTTTACCTTTCGATATTTCTAGAGAGTCCTCCTTATCGATTTTCTGTAGAAGGTTAAGATTGTATTTATCGGCTTCATAAATTGTTTCGTTTCATTTTTTTTTCATTGAAATATGTTTAACTTTATTCTGTAAACTAGGCTATATAAACTAAGCATTGTAATCAATTTGTTTATTTTTGTGGAAGATGTGTATTTTTGTTTAGATTGCTTTAATGGCATAAGATAATACTATTTATGTAAGTAGCTCTATATAGTACTTGAAGCAGCTGAATCGTTTTTCTTATATATTTTCTGTAATTCATAAGACGAACCACTCCTCGACGCAGGCCTAGCCTAATGAGGAGTGCACTTGATATTTTTTATGTTTTATGCTTTGTAAAATTGTACAATGAAGTGAATAAAAGTTATTATTATTATTATTATTATTATTATTATTATTATTATTATTATTATTATTATTATTATTATTATTATTATTATTATTATTATTATTATTATTATTATTATTATTATAATGTAAAGTTAGGGAAAAATTATTCTCATAGATGTGGCCTACTGTACTGTTGTCAATTAGTTACTGCATTGATAATATCACGTGGTATTGAGCAATGATTGTTTGTCAGATTAGCGTTTTTTTATTAGTTCATTTTGGTTGTTTTGGTTTGTAGCCGGATGGGATATTTTATTTTAATTTTTGCCTTTGTATTTGTTATTTTCTTTATACTAATCTTATTGTTTGCAGATTTATCATTTTGCAAGCAAGTTTTAAAAAAAATATGTCAAAAATGAACTCACAGCTAGCGCACAAGTTCGCTTTGCTAGCTGTGCCAATTCTATTTATTCAATCGAAATGTATTATTCATTTCCATGATTATGTATCTACTGTATATTTCAGTTATTATTGTATTAATAATTTGAAGTATTTCAAGTGATTTTGTATTTTGGTGAAATAAAGATTTTAATTTTATTTTCATTGAATTTAAGTAGGCCTACATTAAAAGCAATATGGAAAAGTTCCTCAATAACAATGTCAGGTACTTGCATATTCAACAAATGCTATCACTAACTGATATAAATTGTTAAACAACTGAGAAATTGTGTCCCATTATTGAATTCAATGAGGTCTACTAAATATGCAAATTTAACCTATCTATCATTGATACTGGACTAGTCGACAGTCCAATAAATGAAAAATACAAAGACTTACCCATCCATAATATGCATAATTATTGGGAGTTTTCCTCGCTTGTCTCCGAAAAATCTCATGGAGACATCCTTGGCTGTCATAGCCGTCCATTTCCACTTCGGTTATTTCCATTGTCATCAGAATCAGATCAACCATCCAGTAGATTTTCACGCCCAAAAATCATTCACTCGAGTTGCCAACACTAGCAATTTCCTTCACTATTCAAACTCTCCTGAAAAAACATGACAACAGTAAAACATGAATAAATTATTCCTCTAATTCAAAGCTGCAATATCGGGTTGATTTATGATCAATGTTAATTTCGTTATTATACCTATATTTAATATCCAGTGGCAGATCCAAAGAGGGACTAAGAGGGGGGGGGCTCCCCCATGGGTATCCAATTTACATTAGATAAAATGGGTTTTCCAATCGTAGCAAATTTAAAGTTCAAATTCTTATGGTCAAATATGATATGTTAATGCAAAAACTTTCTAATGGCTTCAAAATCCTTTTATTTTTAGTCAATATTATTGAGTCAAACCATAGTTTTTTGCCTCTAATCTCTGGTCAATAAAGAGATAAAAACGGCTTAAAAATGTAATCCCCGGACCCCACGCCTTGCTGGGGGTATTCCATACTCCCCGGTGCAAATTTTGTATGTTATAACTTGAATTCATTGTATCAGTACTTTACACTGTACTTATATTTTGTGTAGCCTACTTATATAAGTCCCGTTTCACAACTACCAACACCAGCCAGACACGTATAACGGTGTGTGCCAGACATTCGAGTATTTTCAATGTAATTGCAAAATGAGAAGACTGACATCTCTGTCAGTCATTCATTGACTGCACAAACATGGAACAGCAATGGTCAGGCACATTGCTGCATTGTATGATTAGTCTACCTACCACATAATTATTGAAAAATAATAGAGCTGCAATTCCTTGGTGACGACTCTGGCCGCGCGGCTCAATTAGTCGCGACTGGAGCACATAACCCTATAAATTCATTAGATATGATAATTGAAAATTTAATATAGTAAAGAGGAAAAGAGGTCGCCCGAGAACACGTTGGCTACAGGATGTAGAAAAAGATCTGGCGTGCTTAGTTGTGATGAGCTTGAAGAGACTGAACAATCAGAGGGATGAATGGAGGCAAATTGTTAAGAAGGCCAAGGTCCACGCAGGGCTGTAGCGCCTTTGTAAGTAGCCGATTATAAAAATATCTAGTTTTAAATTGTATTGTAATAAGGAAAACTGTTCAATTTGCATCTATGGAATCTATACAAATGCAAGCTTAACCTCTACAAAATTATTTTGGGCGTGTGTGTGTGTGTATTATTGAATTGCTCATAATAGATAAGTTATAAGCCCCTACATAGACGCGCTGAATTTATTTTGTTTGCACGTCTTCAGAATAAAAAAGAGCACCAGTATAATTTAAGGGACAGTAATATGCATCCTGTTAACAAGCTGAGAAAAATAAACACGTCTATATCGCCTGTTCATAGTTGGGGCCTTGCCCTACAGTAGTTAGGTACTTTCTCTGAATCTCAACACTCCCGTTCAGAGGATGTCTGCTTCAGAACAGATCGACTGACAGTTTGATATGAACTTGGAAATAACTTTTTGAAAAGCCTAAGTCAGTTTGGAACCCCTTTACAAACGCAGCTCTGTTTATTAGTCATACTCAACCCGATTAACCAGAATTCTCAAGTTCCAAAACAACCTGATTCAAGTGAGACTCACTTTGAACTATCAGTATTAATTTATAAAAAACATTAAATGTACCATAATTTATAAGTATGCTAGTATTAAGTGAGTCTTACAACAAAAATTTAGTAAATCCACTATTTACATGAATTACTGCACGAGACCGTTTGTGATAAAAATTGGTTAGGCCTACATCTTCACTTTTTCTACTAATACCTTTTCTATCAATATCTAATTTCAATTATGTTTAATTAGATGCTTGAAATGTTTAATTGGAAACTAAAAAAATTATTGCGAGAATTAGAAATTAAGAATAGGCAAATTTTAAAAATGTTTGAGAAATGTATTATAGGCTAGACTATTTGCTGTAAACTCATACGGTAATGCAGTCAACAATATTAAATTTCATTTATGGATAAATAGGTAGGCAGAGTAGAAGTACTGTATTAAAAGTATTTGAAACTAATCAAATTTTCAATAACTTACATTCACAAGTTTTCTTCCTTCTGAATAATTATGAATTAATTATAAAAACAGAAAATACTGCCGAACCGCTTGACTGCTGAAATGCTAATGCAAGAGAAATTGCTCATTTCCTAATCACGGCCGGCCATTATAATGCCATAAACTTCGATCAGTAGATAATAGAGTACCGTATTAATTTGTCTGTATTTCTTATAGGTATACTCCATAAAACTTATGTTTTCTCGATGATATTATTCAAACATTTTGCGGGAAAAATCAAATGGTTCAATCCCGCCTTCAAGCCAAAACTCACTATGGATCGAATATTATGCATTAGTCCTGTGAATTTGCAATTCACGAGTTTTTTTCTAAAGATTGTTAATTTAGTAGATAAAAAATTAGCGGAAATCTTGATTTTTCATCGTTGACAAAACAGTAGTCCTACCAGAGAACCGTTTTTCCAAGTCTAGACAAATCTGGCTAAAGATTTTTCACCCAGCCAGCCAAAAAGTTAAAACATTTCAGAATAGAAACTACGGTAATATATGAATATCTTGTTTACCAGTTATTGGAAAGAATTGATTCATGAAATTTTGTTTGATGTACAGCAGTACCGTAGCCTTCCTCATTTTAAAATGTTATTTTTTACCTTTCCTTCAATTTGACCTTTTTTTGCATCAATTTTGATGAAAAATATTAATCCTAATAGATTCTTGTCGAGTACTGTATAAGTTTTTCTGCCATAGGTGGGAAATTCAAAAAAAGGTTTTTACAGCTTTCTACTTTCTATTCAATGTACCGTAGACTACATATACCATATTTTTAATAAACTATCTAATAAACCCTATCAATTCCAATTCATGGAATACATCTTAATTATTAGTCCAATAAAATGGAATTTCTTAGGAAACATCACGAAAGAAGTTTTCTGGACGTTTTATGTGTATTTTGGAGCGCTGAATTCAAATCTGTAATTTGCTGAAACGCCAAAAAGGCTTCTCCACCTCTAAAAAACAAATTTTGAGACTTTTCCATTTCACCTCAAAATCCTTGCGCTTTTTCCGAAAAAAGCGGTTTCTACAAACTCGGAGACAATACATTTTTTATAATTGAATGGTCGTACAGGATTCTAAATATCTTGGTTTTGTAAAGCTATACACAGCTTTTCAAGAAGGGGTGTTTTTCAAGATATTCATTTTTAAATTTTGGGAACAAACTACTTTACTCTATACAACTTAGAGTCTAGAGTAGTAATGCGAAATCACATATCATGTGAAAGTACAAATAATTCTGAACATGATTCCTCAGGAATTTTGAAATAGTATAGGCCTATAGAGAAAAGGATAATAGTATACCCGCAAAAATATAAAACTATTTGTCCTACTGCCAAAATACACATTTTCCATTGTATAATACCTATCCAAGGCTTTCCTAGCCAAACAAATCAATATTTTGGCTCATACTGTGTTATACAATGTTGTGGTCTATCAAAATTACCTGTTAGATGCACTTAATTTCAGTATTTCCTAGTGGATAGGCGCGCATAAGGATACCTCGAGGATCACAATTATTTCTAACACTCATAAATTTGGACACAATGATCACTGATCGGATCTCCTCCTACTACAGCTTATCAAGGCGGTTGAAAATCATGAATCCTAGGTGAAAGTCGATCAGAAAAGTGAAAATCAATTCTTGAACACTTACATTTATTTGAAATTTCATTCTCTTCAATTTTAAAGAGAATGCTATACAGAAAACACAAGGTTTTTGAGATGAAATGGGAAAATTCAAAATTTTGGGTGTTTTGAATGAAAAAAAAAAAAAATGGTGAAGCCGCCCTCTGGCATGCCAGCAAATTTCAGTGCTCCAAAATACACCGTTGAAAAAAATGTCAGGTCTGCTTCCAAGAAAATGACCATTTGTGGAAAATACGAAAGTGTTTCCCAAATGCAGCTGGACATTTTAATAACCATCCTCATCAGTTGGTTGACAAAGTTCAGCTTGGAATTGTAATTTCCCACACGCACAGTTTCAATCCGTTCTCAATGAACGTAATAAGGATTACCTTCTGCCCAAAATGAGATGGGAGGTTTGTGACAAGGCAGCTCATTTGACTGCCGTCTGTTGACGCCTGCTCCAGAGTTGTAATGCCTTGCCACGACGCGGGAAGCGACACAGATAGGCTGCACCTATAGGCTAAATACTCACTGTGCCCTATACTCCACATGGATTAATATGGTTATAACAACCACAAATGAGTATCTATTTCAGAACACTTTAATGGTGAGAGCCAATTATTGTCAAGATTAAGTAAATAATTTGAATAATTATATCTAATAATGATTTCTCATAAAACATCAACTGTTCTCATTCACAAATTATGATGTTTCCCTTGTTACAAATTATGTTATCCTTGAAAACAAGCAATAAGTTACTTTCTCAAATAGAATTCATTAATCTTTCAACATTATTGAGGCACAGTAGTAGTAAAGATTGTTCAGTCACGACTAAAAACTTGGTCCCCATATCAGGCTGCAGCAATTTCAAGCTTTTTCTCGTGACTCAACCATCTATACCTTACACACGACGGAAGACACCTCTCGCGATGTTTCAATAAAGCTATAGGGAAATGTTTTCAATTTCAATAAATTAAATTACACATATGATCCTGAAAGTGGAAAAACTACTATAGTGAGGCCAAATTATAGAGAATTGGCAAACCTGTTCTCCCATCTTTCTTCACTGCCATTATAACGTGGACCTCACTATAATAATAGATAGTCCGTGATTCTAATGAATTCTACACATACTAAATCATGATCAACAAAACTACAATTATTCTACAATTCAAATAAATACTGTACAACAAAATGAAATAGAAAAAACTGAATGGAAGCCAAAAGAAGTTAATTGCGGATGAAAAACGATAAGAGGTATGACAAATGATTGAACAAAATTATAAAAAAGATCAAATTTTATTAGAGGATTATAGAGTTCAATCATAAAGGAATATGTCAACGTACTAATAGAAATATTAGTGAGTGATTTACTATACTCTATGTTAGAAAATTATGTCATGAAAAAGCAACAATGTCTGAAATTCCAACAGATTCTACCACTACTTCTACAAAATTATAATCAATAATTTGTAATAAACTAAGACAACCAAATTAGAATAAGAAGTCATTGGAAATACTATAGAAAATAATAAAATTGAAATGAATAATATTGAAACAATAAATAACTGATAAAAAGTGAAATCAAGAAAAGTTTCGAATTGTATCAGTATAAGTTACTCCAACAGTTTTGTTGAGTTTATTTCAACTACAATACTAATTTTGATATTTTTATTTAGAAAATGAATATGATATTAGAATTTTCAGTATGTTATATTGTAATACTCCCTTGTAACATCAAGAATTCATTTATTATGGAATATTGAGCAGGTAACATATTCCAACAAATTCTACCACTACTTCTACAAAATTATAATCAATAATTTGTAATTCAAACTAAGACAACCAAATTAGAATAAGAAGTCATTGGAAATACTGTAGCAAATAATAAAATTGAAATGAATAATATTGAAACAATAAATAACTGATAAAAAGTGAAATCAAGAAAAGTTTCGAATTGTATCAGTATAAGTTACTACAACATTTTTGTTGAGTTTATTTCAACTGGAATACTAATTTTGATATTTTTATCTAGAAAATGAATATGATATTAGAATTTTCAGTATGTTATATTGTAATACTCCCTTGTAACATCAAGAATTCATTTATTATGGAATATTGAGCAGGTAACATATTCCAACAAATTCTACCACTACTTCTACAATACTCAAGTCTACACACTAATTTGTGATTCACATCAATCAAAACAAACAATATAATTGAAAATATTTAAAGGCCTACACATGTAACAATCAAAAAATTAATCATTCCAATAGAAAAGTAGAAAAACTATGAAAAAATCTAATGCTATTATTCGATGACAAGATTATTGGTTCCTACAAAAAGGAGTACCTACTTCACTTTGGATATAAGACTAATATTATGATAATAGATCCTTGGTGGAAATCACTAGTATAGTATTGTTATGAATAATGTGCCAATAGAAGTGAAATATTGAGTAGGTGCCTGTTGATTACTTCAATATTGAACATGAAAATGGCTGCTTGAGGGCAGATACCACTGCATTAGCCACATCTGATGGGTTCAGAGTCTCCACACTACTAGAAAAATCAAATTTTTCCATCACCTAAAACCAAATGAAAAGCAAACAAAAATGAACAAAACAATAAAACTAAAAGTAAAGATTGTAAAAAAACAAACAAATAGAAAGCCCTGAAAAATATCTGATGCATACCAGTGAAATGTGTATGCTATGGAAATGAACGAAAGAAGAAAAATAAAGTCAAAATACAGGTGGCACCATCTAACGGCGTTTTCAGCACTAGGTTTAAGCGCTGAGTCTAGACAAAATAAATCAACACTGGTTTATTAAACAAGACTGTTGAACAATTTTGGGATGTTATAATTGTCTAACCATTTAATGGAAAGATGTTGCATTGTTTAAAACGATAGAGACTTTTCATTGAGAGGGTTTATGAAGTTTTGGTAAAAGTCGAATTATTCTAAATCTGATTTCAACAGAGAACGCAGTTTTTGCTTTTCGCTAAATGAGGTCAGTCTCGTATCAGATGGAATATATTTAAGTAGAACAGAAACTCAAACGGAAAACAATTCAAAAATGATTACTGTGATCATTAGTTCTTGAGACTCTTCAGGTTTTGGGTACCGGTAATACATGACTAATGAATTGTATTGAAAGCTACTTCCAAGTTGTTCAACTTACATACTTAGCACAGATTGGCAAGTTTTTAGTGAATTTATCAAATTTAACCACTGATTAATAAACTCATTGGTTCTCGAGGCATTGGTTTTGTTAGATGACATCACTTTATCAGGGTTGAATTTAATAGACGTACTTTTAGCCAGGAGCAAGATTATTATTTATGAAGATAACATGAAGCTATACAAATGAATATATTTGAAATTATTAATTGTTTCACAACGCAATATTTTGATTTGCTCTTACATGTGGTTATAATTTGAGTGAATTTATTTTAGTAACACTTGAACTACTACAGGACCTCCTGTATACTACCAATAGAGGTATATATAGGAAGTCCTGAATACTATCATGTAACACTCCACTTGCATAAGGAGAGCTCAACAAAAGTCAAGTTAATAAATACAGATTTGTTCAACTGTTGGTCAGTGAGCTGTTGTCAGCTGGTATAGCTGCATTCAGCAATTTAATGCAAACTGTCAGCATTGGTTATAAATAAAAACATGAGTGCTTCTTGCCATTCAAGTGAATGTGACTAGAGAGGTGTCCCCAATAAGCACGTTTGAATACTTGACTCTGTAACTGAGATTGGATATTATTCATTTCAACTTACAACTTTGCCAGCATCTGATGTGATATTGACAATGCGGCCACTTTTCCTCTCAGCCATGCCTCCAACAACAGCTGCCAGACAATTGAGCGATCCCTTGCCATTCACATCTTCCATCTTGCACCACTTGGCAACGTCGCAGTTCTTCATCACCTGATAATACATGCAGTTGCCATTGTCCACTAGAATTTCCACTGGACCCCAACAATTTTCAATGATTTCGACTGCATTTTTCACCTGAAAAACATACAATTTTTATAATCTCACATTCCCAGTCTCCTTTGTGATTTATTAAAACAAATATTAGTTTTTATATAATTTTATGACAAGTAGGCCCATGTGCTTAATAGCAGTTTTATTTCATTCTGAGTTTGAATAATCAGCCAACTGTAACACATTATAATAAATGCGATCCTATTTCGATTTAATCCTGGATTGAATTGTACTTTAATTCAACTGCTATTGAACAAAATGAATGCACTGACTTCAAATACAAAACAGATTGAGAAATGAATAAATACGAAATTATTAATTGTTTCACAACGCAATATTTTGATTTGCTCTTACATGTGGTTATAATTTGAGTGAATTTATTTTAGTAACACTTGAACTACTACAGGACCTCCTGTATACTACCAATAGAGGTATATATAGGAAGTCCTGAATACTATCATGTAGCACTCCACTTGCATAAGGAGAGCTCAACAAAAGTCAAGTTAATAAATACAGATTTGTTCAACTGTTGGTCAGTGAGCTGTTGTCAGCTGGTATAGCTGCATTCAGCAATTTAATGCAAACTGTCAGCATTGGTTATAAATAAAAACATGAGTGCTTCTTGCCATTCAAGTGAATGTGACTAGAGAGGTGTCCCCAATAAGCACGTTTGAATACTTGACTCTGTAACTGAGATTGGATATTATTCATTTCAACTTACAACTTTGCCAGCATCTGATGTGATATTGACAATGCGGCCACTTTTCCTCTCAGCCATGCCTCCAACAACAGCTGCCAGACAATTGAGCGATCCCTTGCCATTCACATCTTCCATCTTGCACCACTTGGCAACGTCGCAGTTCTTCATCACCTGATAATACATGCAGTTGCCATTGTCCACTAGAATTTCCACTGGACCCCAAAACCTTTCAATGATTTCAACTGCATTTTTCACCTAAAAACATGAAATCGTTATAATCTCACATTCCCAGTCTCCTTTGTGATTTATTAAAACAAATATTCGTTTTTATATACTTTTATGACAAGTAGGCCCATGTGCTTAATAGCAGTTTTATTTCATTCTGTGTTTGAATAATCAGCCAACTGTTACACATTATAATGAATGCAACCCTATTTTGATTTAATCCTGGATTGAATTGTACTTTAATTCAACTGCTATTGAACAAAATGAATGCACTGACTTCAAATACAAAACAGATTGAGAAATGAATAAATACGAGAATTCATAACGTATAATACCGTTGTTGGTTATCCATCTTGTTTTCACTAATATTATTATTAATGCATTTTTATAACTTTAAAGTGAAAAACACTCACATTCTTTGGTTTGGCGACGACCGTTTCGTGCTGGTGTTGCACATTCTCATTGAGAGCACGAAACGGTCCTCGCCACACCAAAGAATGTGAGTGTTTTTCACTTTAAAGTTATAAAAAAACATTAATAACGTATAATACCACCCAATCTTAGGTTATTAGAAGCAACCGTAATTTGGATAATTTACTGACTATCTTTTGTAATGCAAGTTATCGATTAATGCCATTTTTCCTAAATAAATAATTGGAAGTTTTAACAGATTGAACTCAATCTATTTTTATCCATACATCACAAAAACAAGTAGATAAAAAAATATAATAAAAACCCTAGAGATTCACCTGAACCCTAGATTCCCTGTATGCTGGATATGTGGTTTGACATGCATTCTGATTCAATTGAAATGTGGTTTTGTGGCAGTGAGAGTTTCTATGAACAGGCATTGTTTAATTTAGTGAATCTGGGGAAGAAAATAATTTATACTGTATCTGCAATAATTTTAGAAAATATTTGTAAGAATCAAAAGGCCAGGGATTTGATTACTCAACAATAATTAGTGTGATAAAGACCTCGTGAATAGTTGTGATCCTGGCATTTCAAACGCTGTAAGAGAGCAGGTAGAAGTGGGACTGACTTTCTCACTCTTACATATCATTCCTCCTCTCTCACTGTGGACATTGTCCAGTAATGAGCATGGAATGGAATCATCCGACTTTGGGAAAAAGTAGACTGCCGAGTTCCTTGACCCCACCACCAAAACTCCAGTGATCAGTCGCATGCAGGGAAGGCCAGGGGTCACAGCTATTCCAGAGGCCTCTATCTAATTGCTCAGAATACATTATTTTCATCTTCACACACCAATTTTACACTAAATTGTAAAACAAGATAGTTGAAAGAAATTGAAAAATCTCACCTCAAATGAGCTAGTGACATCAACTTTCATAGCAAGCACATGGCTAGCTCCAGCCTGCTGCAATTTTTTCTTCAAATTTTCCAGTTGCTCGAAATTTGCAGCAAACATGGCGACCTTTGCATTGCACAGAGCCAGCTTCTCAGCAATGGCGGCTCCAATATCCGAGGAAGCTTCACTCACCAAAACTATCTTACCGCTCAGATCTGTGTCAATCTCTGCACTAGCTTCTGCAAAAATTATGAAACATTAATTATTAATTGTTGATAGAATAATTTATATAGTTGAAAATCAATTGAGAAACATGTTGTTGTCTATGGCCCAGTTGCACGTGAATCTAAATCAAATATTAGATTCAATGAAGGTTGAATGACTTCATTTAACTATGGCTAATTTAATAATCATAAATTGATTTCTAACTTATATCCGCTCACTTGAGAGCAATAGGAATATCCAGTTGACTTCATGTTACTAAAAACAGAGGGAGAAAGAATAAGAGAGCAATCTATCTTGTGATGTGAAGTGATGACAGAATAACTATGACTTGAATTATCAAGCTCAAGCAATCACAGTTTGAGATAAATGGATTGAAATCAAGTCCAACTTCATATTGTATTAATTTGAATGAATGTTGAGCTCACCTGACTTACTGGGACTATTAGCGGCCACAGGAATGCATCCCAATTGGTGGAGATGGTCAAGGTATTTGCTATAGAGCTCAGCATCGGCTACCGGGTACGTCACCTTTCTCTTTTCAATGAAACTGTTCAGTCTCTCTCTTTTCAATTCAGCCAGATTGGTGAAGTAATTTTCATTCCTGCAACAGTAAATTGATCAAATACTAGGGTATATTATATCACGAATACATTTCCGTTAATCAGAACTAATCATTTATAATATATTTTGGTAAAACAAGGGATTGAATTTTGTTTTGAGACATTCATTTTTTTGTATTATTATCGTAGCAACTTCTTGGATCAACACAAAATATGGGGGGAATCAGTTCAAATTCAGAGTAATTAGAATAGTTATGTGAATACTTCCTATTTTTCTAAATTAAAAACTCATCAACATGTAAATTAGGTGAATTAATCTATATAAATAAAAATCGAGCCTCAAATTTTGACATTCAATAACTTTTTTATGTGTTCACCGAATTTTTTTTCTTTTGTGTTCGTTATGTTCAGGACCAGGTTTATGGCCAATAATATCAAATTTATTATCCGATTTCAGGACTCTTTCCTACGTTCCTTCAAGGTTTACATGTTCAGGGCCACACACAGAAATGAAAATCAGCTGTTATAATCATTGCGTCATCCAACAGCCGTCGATAGATAGTAGACAAGAATGTGTGCTGCTCCATAACAATACCTACTATTACTTCAGGCCCCACAACTAATTAATGACGTCATAACATGTAGATTGATTCTTCCTAGATCATAGTAGTTTCTATTAGCTTATCAATGTATGATCTCTAATTTTTGTTACTGTATCGATTTTTTATTGGATGGAATACTATCTAAATTCTAGATTAAAGACATTAATTTGTATTCTATTAAATAGAAATTTTATTGAGATAAAAAACACTTTATTCCACTAATGCAATAATTTATCCATACTTCCAGCTTGATAGACATAGGCCTACTCGATTCAGTGATAGAGCTATTGATAAATTCATCTTAACCAAAAATACTCAATAGCCTGTATTAAAATAAAGGAGAGGTAAATCAAAGATAAACCAAATTAAATGTAACTCTTTTTTAGGAAAGAGGCTCCCACAAACTTGATCACAATAAATCTGTGGTACAAAGAAACTCATCAGGAGAATGCTTTTTAGTTCAAAGCTAAAACCTTTAATATTATGTTATGGACAGTTCCAACACTTTCCATTTATTTTCAATTTATTATTCAAATGTTCTTTTACACACTTTATTTACAGTGTTCTTCCACACTCTAATTACACTGTTATTTCACATTTCATTTACACTGTTCTTTTACACTTCACTAAAACCGTTGTTTCTTAGAATTGAAGTTATTTCTTCTTATCGCTCGTATCCATTTTCGTTTCAAAGTTTCATCTTTCGAAAAAGAAAATATTGTACGGAAACTTTTGGAGTCCTGTTATAATTCCCGTAACAATTAGGTAAACAACAGTATCCCATGATTTAGAACCCCAAATTCATCATTACTTTCCACAAACGAGTATTAGAAGAATGATAAACAAACCATATTTATTGAAATGGAAGACCGTGAAAATTGAATTATTGTAATTCCAATTTTGTTGATTACCATATCAGATGTGATAACAAGCATCAGCGCTCTTATTTCGCTTGCTTACCGCCAGTAGATCATCGATCTACATGTGATGACGTCATAGTTTATTAGAGCTTCAGTTATGAGGCCTGAAGTAATAGTAGGTATTGTCCATAACCACCCTTGTATTTTATTCTAAACGCCCCGACTAAAAAAATGACTGTTCTGTGAGTAACCATCCAGCAGTGCCCCCTCAGGTTGAAGACATTGCTTTGTTTCAAATAATTGTGTTGTCTTCGGTGTTTAGAATTAATTTATTTTCAGTCAATTATTTATTTTGGAGTTGGACAATTATCTATATAAATGAAATCTATTAAAATTAATAATATGAATAATAGCATCTAAAGTAAAGTACACTAAGCTAAACCAAGCTAAACATTATTGTTTTCATCATTTGCATAATACTACAATAATAATTGATTGGAGTAAATAAAAGCTTTTGATAGCATGTTTGAAGTTTAGTATGTCTAGATATTGGTATGGAAAATATTGGACAGTGCTTCTCGAAAGTTGTGAAAGTTATAAAAGTGTAGTGTGAAAGTTGTAAAAAAGTAAAGTGTAAAAGTTGTAAATGTGTAAGAGTAATTCAATTCAATTTATTTCATGAAACAAAAATACAATAGAATTCAGTACATAACATGATAGCAGAGTACAATGAAGACATATTTATTATATTGAATCTATCATAAAAAATGTAGGTACTAAAAAACAATTTGGTTGGCAGAAGTTAATATCCCCCGAAGCCAGTTACTCATTCAGTTACATTTATATTAGTTACAGTTATTACATATTTTAGCCATTAGTCACATATATTCAGTTACTTATTCAGGCTTATTATTAATCGATCTTTTTCAATACTTAATTTACCGAGGATGGCCTATTTTCAATTCTTCAAGATTTCAGTAGGTCAAGTTTTTATTTGGACCCTTGCGGAGCAAGGTTACCAGCAAGTTTTCAATAAACGTTGGTATTTGAATTTATTACTGATAAAAGTAATTTATTTTGTAACATAGATTTCTATCGAAACCCTCGATTCTCCAATTATAATTCCGCCATCAGGGTTCATCGTCACTCACCAATTATACAAAAAGTTTGTGAAGCAATAAATTTTCCAGCTATTTTCCAAGGTCACGCATTAGATTTTTTTATAAGAGTTTTAAATCCCCTGCATGTTTTGAGTAAGTGAAAGGAGAGTAAACGGGGGAGCACAAGTGATTTATGCAAAAAGGTAGCATAGCTTAAACTACACGTCGATTAATGATAGCCTATGCGTGATCAATTAATTTGTCAGTTATGATTTTATCGTACACGCACATGGGAGAGTATGCTGAACTGATTATTAGGTCAATAAAAATGATAGGATGGTCTGGATTTGAGATTGTTAGCATGGGTTATAGATTTTGAGGTGTGCATCCAGCTAAAGTTTGTCATGAGATACATCAACTATTTGGCGGTACGAAGTTCGCCGGGCCAGCTAGTATATGATGAATTTGAATTGAAGTGTAATTGGATGAGATTCCGAATACTTTTGGTTGACTTACTTGACCAGAGATTGAAGTAGATGTGACAGAGGTTTCAAGTCTTCGTTGGCATGCACTTGTTTGGCCCAGTCGTTGTAAGGCAGTGATTTCAAATTGTAGCCCCTTCTCTCCATTAGTTTCCACAATTCCCTAGAGAAATGAATACAAATTGATTATATTGAATCTATCATAAAAAATGTACTAAAAAACAATTTGGTTGGCAGAAGTTAATATCCCCCGAAGCCAGTTACTCATTCAGTTACATTTATATTAGTTACAGTTATTACATATTTTAGCTATTAGTCACATATATTCAGTTACTTATTCAGGCTTATTATTAATCGATCTTTTTCAATACTTAATTTACCGAGGATGGCCTATTTTCAATTCTTCAAGATTTCAGTAGGTCAAGTTTTTATTTGGACCCTTGCGGAGCAAGGTTACCAGCAAGTTTTCAATAAACGTTGGTATTTGAATTTATTACTGATAAAAGTAATTTATTTTGTAACATAGATTTCTATCGAAACCCTCGATTCTCCAATTATAATTCCGCCATCAGGGTTCATCGTCACTCACCAATTATACAAAAAGTTTGTGAAGCAATAAATTTTCCAGCTATTTTCCAAGGTCACGCATTAGATTTTTTTATAAGAGTTTTAAATCCCCTGCATGTTTTGAGTAAGTGAAAGGAGAGTAAACGGGGGAGCACAAGTGATTTATGCAAAAAGGTAGCATAGCTTAAACTACACGTCGATTAATGATAGCCTATGCGTGATCAATTAATTTGTCAGTTATGATTTTATCGTACACGCACATGGGAGAGTATGCTGAACTGATTATTAGGTCAATAAAAATGATAGGATGGTCTGGATTTGAGATTGTTAGCATGGGTTATAGATTTTGAGGTGTGCATCCAGCTAAAGTTTGTCATGAGATACATCAACTATTTGGCGGTACGAAGTTCGCCGGGCCAGCTAGTATATGATGAATTTGAATTGAAGTGTAATTGGATGAGATTCCGAATACTTTTGGTTGACTTACTTGACCAGAGATTGAAGTAGATGTGACAGAGGTTTCAAGTCTTCGTTGGCATGCACTTGTTTGGCCCAGTCGTTGTAAGGCAGTGATTTCAAATTGTAGCCCCTTCTCTCCATTAGTTTCCACAATTCCCTAGAGAAATGAATACAAATTGAGTTGTATTGCTTCTTATTGATGTATCAAAATAATGTCTCCTTAATATTTCAACAGATTATCTTCATTCTTTGCTCTCCCTTGACATGCATATGAATTACATTGAATCCCAATATACACGTATAACTACATTTTCAGAAAGCTTGTGTTATTTTGAAATCAGAATCATCAGTAATATCTTGAAAATTGCAACTAAAAGAATTACCTTAAAAGAGTTACAGACAATGTTTGCTTCATTAGAATTACAGTAATACACATTTTGAAAAATTTCATTATTGTATTAATTACTGTTTCAATTAATTAATTTCTAGAAGCAGAACATGAAATACCATCTTATTATATCAAAATTCAAAATAAGTCGATCATTTATATAAGATAATTTGATTAAAATTGAGATAACATATAAAAAAGTTAAAAGAATACATAATATGGTCAAATTAAATTACTACAGAATACATACAAATTCTTTTGTCATAAACTTTTCAATTGATATTTCCCTATGGAGAAAACAATAAAATGAAGAGAGATATATCAGTTTGCTTACTCGCATGGAAGCTGGTCCTCATTCACAAAATGGTAGATTTTTCCCATTGAGTTATCCAGATCCAAAAACAACTCCACGAATATTTCTTGCACAAAATCAATTGGCGTCATTTCAATCTGAAATTGAAAAACAAAAATGAAGTGAACACACGGTCTTCTATGAATATATTACAGACGCTATTGTACATACGTTTTTTGGAATATAGATTATGGATGTTTCTACTACATGTTCATTTACTACTAGAGAACATTATTTTGTTGTAATGTGAGATAAAGAGATTTCCGCTAAATAAGAACCTTGATAAAGTTCCTGAATGAAAAATACATAACAAACTCATCAAGGAGAAGAGATAGTTCTCAAACTATTTCTGCCAAGTCTAAGTTTTTACAGTGTAGATATAACACTATACAAATCCATCGGAATGTTCTGAATTGTGAGTAAAATTTCCATTTCTATTGAAGTGGCCATTTTACAATTGATTTTGAGCATACATACCTTCCATTTAATGTCAGGCACTGCCCCAGTTCTGATGACACCCTGGATCATGTGCAGAGTGAAATCTGACGGATTACAACTGGCTACCTTAGTACTGCCTGATAGATTGCCAAATCTGAAAAATGCACATTCCATTTTGGAATAAATCCGTAAATAAAAGCTTCAAAAACAAAACTATTCTAAAACTAA
>NC_052510.1:5552825-5595001 GCF_014356525.2 Nilaparvata lugens | reverse complement strand
TTGCTCTTACATGTGGTTATAATTTGAGTGATTTTTTTTGAGTAACACTTGAACTACTACAGGACCTCCTGTATACTACCAATAGAGGTATACATAGGAAGTCCTGAATACTATCATGTAACACTCCACTTGCATAAGGAGAGCTCAACAAAAGTTGAGTTAATAAATACAGATTTGTTCAACTGTTGGTCAGTGAGCTGTTGTCAGCTGGTATAGCTGCATTCAGCAATTTAATGCAAACTGTCAGCATTGGTTATAAATAAAAACATGAGTGCTTCTTGCCATTCAAGTGAATGTGACTAGAGAGGTGTCCCCAATAAGCACGTTTGAATACTTGACTCTGTAACTGAGATTGGATATTATTCATTTCAACTTACAACTTTGCCAGCATCTGATGTGATATTGACAATGCGGCCACTTTTCCTCTCAGCCATGCCTCCAACAACAGCTGCCAGACAATTGAGCGATCCCTTGCCATTCACATCTTCCATCTTGCACCACTTGGCAACGTCGCAGTTCTTCATCACCTGATAATACATGCAGTTGCCATTGTCCACTAGAATTTCCACTGGACCCCAACAATTTTCAATGATTTCGACTGCATTTTTCACCTGAAAAACATACAATTTTTATAATCTCACATTCCCAGTCTCCTTTGTGATATATTAAAACAAATATTAGTTTTACTATTTTTTTTAGTTATTTGAAACCGGCAGGGATGTCGCTGATCAGCTCATCTACTCCTCTTACCAATTTTGATACTATGTATATATCTTTCTTGTATTCATCATCATATATATCATCAATATATTGCTCATATATATTGCTCATAATTTATAATTGTTCAAGTTCTAAATTTTATCTTGTGTGCCATGTTAAACTTTCATTTTTCAAGTTATATTGTAAATATTTATAATTTTCTTTTTAGTAACAAGTTGTTTTACATTAGAACTCTTTCCCCACACACAGACTTGTCTATGTGGGGAAAATTCACAAGTATTTATATTATTTATACATGTGTACTGTATTTGTAGTGATTTCTGTGAATAAACTCAATTTGAATTTGAAAAAAAAATTATATACTTTTATGACAATTAGGCCCTTGTGATTAATAGCAGTTTTATTTCATTCTGAGTTTGAATAATCAGCCAACTGTAACACATTATAATAAATGCGATCCTATTTTGATTTAATCCTGGATTGAATTGTACTTTAATTCAACTGCTATTGAACAAAATGAATGCACTGACTTCAAATACAGAACAGATTGAGAAATGAATAAATACGAGAATTCATAACGTATAATACCGTTGTTGGTTATCCATCTTGTTTTCACTAATATTATTATTAATGCATTTTTATAACTTCAAAGTGAAAAACACTCACATTCTTTGGTTTGGCGACGACCGTTTCGTGCTGGTGTTGCACATTCTCATTGAGAGCACGAAACGGTCCTCGCCACACCAAAGAATGTGAGTGTTTTTCACTTTAAAGTTGTAAAAAAACATTAATAACGTCTAATACCACTCAATCTTAGGTTATTAGAAGCAACCGTACCGTAATTTGAATAATTTACTAACTACATCTTTTGTAATGCAAGTTATCGATTAATGCCATTTTTCCTAAATAAATAATTGGAAGTTTTAACAGATTGAATTCAATCTATTTTTATCCATACATCACAAAAACAAGTAGATAAAAAATATAATAAAAACCCTGGAGATTCACCTGAACCCTTGATTCCCTGTATGCACTGTATATGTGGTTTGACATGCATTCTGATTCAATTGAAATGTGGTTTTGTGGCAGTGAGATTTTCTATGAACAGACATTGTTTAATTTAGTGAATTTTGGGGAAAAACAATTGATACTGTATCTGTAATTTTAGAAAATAGTTGTAAGAATCAAAAGGCCAGGGATTTGATTACTCAACAATAATTAGTGTGATAAAGACCTCGTGAATAGTTGTGATCCTGGCATTTCAAACGCTGTAAGAGAGCAGGTAGAAGTGGGACTGACTTTCTCACTCTCAGATATCATTCCTCCTGTGGACATTGTCCAGTAATGAGCATGGAATGGAATCATCCGACTTTGGGGAAAAAGTAGACTGCCGAGTTCCTTGACCCCACCACCAAAACTCCAGTGATCAGTCGCATGCAGGGAAGGCCAGGGGTCACAGCTATTCCAGACGCCTCTATCTAATTGCTCAGAATACATTATTTTCATCTTCACACACCAATTTTACACTAAATTGTAAAACAAGATAGTTGAAAGAAATTGAAAAATCTCACCTCAAATGAGCTAGTGACATCAACTTTCATAGCAAGCACATGGCTAGCTCCAGCCTGCTGCAATTTTTTCTTCAAATTTTCCAATTTCTCCGAATTTGTAGCAAACATGGCGACCTTTGCATTGCACAGAGCCAGCTTCTCAGCAATGGCGGCTCCAATATCCGAGGAAGCTTCACTCACCAAAACTATCTTACCGCTCAGATCTGTGTCAATCTCTGCACTTGCTTCTACAAAAGTGATAAAACATGAATTATTATTTAATAGAATAATTTATATAGTTGAAAATCAATTGAGAAACATGTTGTTGTCTATGGCCCAGTTGCACGTGAATCTAAATCAAATATTAGATTCAATGAAGGTTGAATGACTTCATTTAACTATGGCTAATTTAATAATCATAAATTGATGTCTAATTTATACACGCTCAGTTGAGAGCAATAGGAATATCCAGTTGACTTCATGTCTTAAAAAACCAGAGGGAGAAAGAATAAGAGAGCAATCTATCTTGTGATGTGAAGTAATGACAGAATAACTATGACTTGAATTATCAAGCTCAAGCAATCACAGTTTGAGATAAATGGATTGAAATCAAGTCCAACTTCATATTGTATTAATTTGAATGAATGTTGAGCTCACCTGACTTACTGGGACTATTAGCGGCCACAGGAATGCATCCCAATTGGTGGAGATGGTCAAGGTATTTGCTATAGAGCTCAGCATCGGCTACCGGGTATGTCACCTTTCTCTTTTCAATGAAACAGTTCAGTCTCTCTTTTTTGAATGAAGCCAAATTGGTGAAGTAGTTTTCATTCCTGCAACAGTAAATTGATCAAAATCTATACGGAACATCAATATATCTTCGTTTATCAGAAATAATCATTTGAAATATATTTTGTTAAAACAAGGGATTGAAGTTTGTTCTAAGACACTCACTTGTTTGTATTATTATCATACCAACTTCTTAGATCTACACAAAATATGGGTTAAAATTCAGAGTAATTAGAATATTATGTGAACACTTTTATTTTGAATTTATTTTGCCAAGTTAAAAATTCAACAATCAACATAGAAAATGAGGTAAATTAATATATTTGAATAAGTTTGAATTGAAGTGTAATTGGATAAGATTCCGAATACTTTTGGTTGACTTACTTGACCAGGGATTGAAGTAGATGTGACAGAGGTTTCAAGTCTTCGTTGGCATGCACTTGTTTGGCCCAGTCGTTGTAAGGCAGTGATTTCAAATTGTAGCCCCTTCTCTCCATTAGTTTCCACAATTCCCTAGAGAAATGAATACACATTGGGTTGTATTGCTTCTTATTGATGTATCAAAATAATGACTCCAAAATATTTTAAAAATTATGTTCATTCATTGCTCTCCCTTGACATGCATATGAATTACATTGAATCCCAATATACACGCGTATGATTACATTTTCAGAAAGCTTGTGTGAATTTGAAATTAGAATCATCAGTAATATCTTGAAAATTGCAACTTAAGAAACCTTAGAAGAGTTACAGACAATGATTACTTCATTAGAATATTATTGTAATACTTTTTTTCAAATATTTCATTATTGTATCAATTACTGTTGCAATAAATTAGTTTCTAGAAGCGTAACATGAGATACCACCTTAATAATAAGTCAATTTATTTATTTATTCATTCATTGTATCAATCATTTATATAGATCATTTGAATAACATTGAGAAAACACATAAAAAAGTTAAAAAGAAGAAGACATAATTTGGTCAACTTAAATTACTACAAAATACATACAAATTCTTTTGTCATAAACTTTTCAATTGATATTTCCCTCTGGAAAACACCATACAATCAAGAGAGAGATATCAGTTTGCTTACTCGCATGGAAGCTGGTCCTCATTCACAAAATGGTAGATTTTTCCCATTGAGTTATCCAGATCCAAAAACAACTCCACAAACATTTCTTGTACAAAATCAATTGGCGTCATTTCAATCTGAAATTGAAAAACAAAAATGAAGTGAACACACGGTCTTCTATAAATATATTACAGACGCTATTGTACACACGTTTATTGGAATATAGATTATGGATGTTTCTACTAGATGTTCATTTACTAGGAAACATTATTTTGTTGTAATGTGAGATAAAGAAGTTCCGCAAAGTAAGAAACTTGATAAAGAGCAGAAAGTTCCAGACTGAGAAATACATAACAAACTCATCAAGGGGAAGAACTATTTCTGCCAAGTCAAAGTTTTTACAGTGTAGATACAGCACAATAAACAAATGCACCGGACTGTTCTGAATTGTGAGTGAAATTTCCATCTTTATTCAAGTGGCCCTTTTCCAATTAATTTTGAGCATACATACCTTCCATTTAATGTCAGGCACTGCCCCAGTTCTGATGACACCCTGGATCATGTACAGAGTGAAATCTGACGGATTACAACTGGCTACCTTAGTACTGCCTGATAGATTGCCAAATCTGCAAAATGCACATTCCATTTTCAAATAAATCCGTAAATAAAAGCTTGAAAAACAAAACTATTCTAAAACTGAATCTGAACTATATTTATTTTCAAATAATCCAGTTTACGCCTAAGCATATTATGATGTAGAAGTTTGATCGAGTTACGAGAGAAGCTCAGCTGCCATTATGCCGCTGCAAACCTGCAATTTCAAGGTTTTTCTAGTGACTGAACCATCCATATACGAAAATGACAAATTATAATCTCAAAATATGAAACTATAAAGATATAATTAATGAAGAAGCAGATTTGGGTATAAGCTTGGCGTGTCTTTAGGGAAGATTTATTATAGAAATAGAATGATAAAAAATGTTACATTATGAAAAAAAGATGAGCATTTCCAAGTAATTTAGTGCCAACCTGTAAACAACACATGGAAATCCATATTTAGCAGTTTGCAACACAAGTTGCTCGGCCAGCCATTTAGTTTGGCCGTAACCACTTTGAAGACGATCCAAATGTGCAAACATGTCACTGTCCTCACCGCAACCCAACATACTGTCAAAGAATACTGCATTTGTACTGAAAAACAGTGAAAAAATAAATTTTATAAACAACAAAAAAGTAGACAAATTTAAAACTCAAGATTAAAATTCAAGACACATAAAGCAGTAAAAGTACAAATTTCAATTCAGTCTCAAATGTGTGATTTGTAATCATTATATTGATGAAGAAATAAATATTGATATTTGTATAATTTAATTAAAGAATAAATTAATAAAATATATCTATTAATTAAAGAATAGCATTTTTAAAAACTGGTACTGCTAAACCTGGATAGGTTTCACAGCAGGTACCTCTAATATATTATATTACAACAAAAAAATAAAATGTAAGCTAACATGAAATTGAATAATCAAATATATTTTAGAAAGTTTACATCTATTTTAAATGAAATAGCTGAATAAGAGAGGATGAGGATTGGAAAATGTTAATACAAGTAGAGTAGAAGAAGAAAAAGAATCAAGATTACAAATAATATTAGTTATATTATTATAGTATTTATACAAACCTTATGTAATGTATGGGCTTGACTTTGTTGTGTAGAGCAAACTGGATGATATTTTTGGTGGCCTTCACATTATCCTTGTAGAGCGAGTGAAAAGGAAATATCAGATTGACTTTAGCTGACGCATGAATAATAAAGTCAATTTCTTGTGCGAGGGAATTGTAGGCATCATCTGAGAGGCCCAGATTCAGCAGAGATACGTCACCTGGTGAGATAAAAGTATCAATTTAATACAATAATTGTAATGATTTATTCAATGTGATTACTGTACTACATCATAAAGTCAATAGGTGTAAATCTTATTATTCCTATTATATGACGAGCTGAAGCTACATTTGCTGTGGAGTCAGAGGGATTCCTCTCGAATGGTTCCAGAGCTATTTATGTAACCGTAAACAGACAGTTTGTATCAATGGAGTATGTAGTGAGTCAGAGAAAGTTGACTATGGAGTCATTCAGGGTAGTACCTTGGGCCCGCTGCTTTTTTGGTATACATAAATAACTTTATTGTAAAGTCTAAAGTTGATTTCAATGGTAAGCTATTTTTATTCGCGGATGACACAGCAATTGTTTCATTTGGGCCTACATGGGAGGATGTCTTCGAAACGGCTACTAAAGACCTTTTCCAGGTCAAGAAGTGGCTTGACCAGAATAAACTCTGTCTCAACGTTGATAAGACCAAGTACCTACCCATATATTCCAAAATCAATAGTGCCCCATTGCAGGACCCTGTCCTTAGACTTCATGCAATGATTATAAGTCGGCCACTTGTGGCTGTGGGATGGATATTGCAATGTATGAGCAATTTAAGTATCTTGGAGTGTTAAAATGGATCACAGACTGAGTTGGGCTCCACATGTTGCATACCTGAGGCAGCGGGTTCGAAGAATGATATATGCATTCAGACTCCTGAAAGAGGTTCTTCCTCTTTCTCAACTCAGAAAAGTTTACTTTGCATATATTCAATGAATAATCTCATACGGTATCCTGGCCTGGGGAGGGGCCTCATCGGCTACCTTGGAGCCCCTGGCTGTAGCACAGCGTGCAATTTATTAAAAACTGCCTGAACAGGGATAGTCGCTACCCATCGGAGTTAGTCTAACAGGAATTCCATGTATTGGATATCAGACAGATTTATATTACAGTTTTTGACATCAACATAACATTGGCATTGTGCAGCCACGCCAGCTCAATAATTGTACCAATACTAACAGCCACTATCTATGTCACATTCTGTACAGGAATATCCCAAACCATCTGAAGCGAATGGAAAATGTTGTCAACATTATCACCTATAAATGCTCCCTTAAGAGGTGGCTGTTTGGAATTGGTTGGAACGCCGCATCGCGGCTAATCCAATCCACCTATATCCATTGTGTATCCATAGTCGTGTGGACTATTAATTGCAAGCGATGAGGCATGCAATTGATAACTCGGAGTAGCATTTATTTTCTCCCGAATTTTCTCTGCTTTCAACTCGGTAAGCTTTTGATGATAGTAGCATAGTTGTTTACATCAAACTATTGTCGATACAACAACCCAAACAGCCATTAGTTGTTTACACACCGATATGTCGTCAAGCACTGCCGTTAATGATTTGGAGATAATTCAAAATAAGTTATTGAGGTATCTTTGTTTTAAAAAGTATAATACATTTTTTCCAATAGCTTTTCCACTGAAACTTCGAGGTCAACATTTAAAGTCAAAAAATTAAAAACCAGAAGATCCATTGGAGCATTAATATGTTATTATATGAAATTCTAAATAATATAAGTTATTCATGCCAGATTTCATCAATTTGTAGAATTTTCATGTTCCATGCAATAGACCAAGACCATCGACGCCTATTTATTCATTGGATTTGACAGTTACCCTTGACTTCACAAGTGATTTTTTTGAGGCCACTGACGCCTACTTATTATTTTATTGATGTCTATCTTGACATTCAACTCATTGAGGCCACTGACGCCTATATAATTGTATTCAATTGTAGCAATTATTCTTTGTATTTTACAGTTACCCTTGACTTCACAAGTGATTTTTTTGAGGCCACTGACGCCTACTTATTATTTTATTGATGTCTATCTTGACATTCAACTCATTGAGGCCACTGACGCCTATATAATTGTATTCAATAGTAGCAACTATTTATTTATTGGATTTGACAGCTACCCTTGGCTTTACAAGTGATTCACTGAGGCTACCGACGCCTATTTATTTATTGGATTTGACAGCTACCCTTGGCTTTACAAGTGATTCACTGAGGCTACCGACGCCTATTTATTTATTGGATTTGACAGCTACCCTTGGCTTTACAAGTGATTCATTGAAGGCCACTGTCGCCTATTACTCGTTCTAATTGATGTCTTTCTTGACATTCAATTCATTGAAGGCCCATGTTGCCTATATTTACCTGGATAATCTTCATTATATTTATTAGCTACCCTTAGCTTTTAAGTGTTATTCTAAGGCCAGTGACGCCTATTAATTATTTGGTCAAAGTCTATCTTGACATTCAAATCACTAAAGGCCTATGCCACATATATTTTTTATGTATGTTATTTGCTGAGCATTTTTCACAGCTTATTGTCATTTTTAATCATTATTATTGTACCTTAGTAATAACTTTCATTATTGCCCTCAACTTATATTCATTTCAGGTATCATTATTAATACCTTTGCATTTATTGCAATATCATTAATACCAATATCATTAATAATTTAATATCATTAATACCTTTGCAGTTATTGTCAGACCTTAATGGTCATTAATGTCATTGACCTAATTTCATTTAAGTTTTGTAGTTCTCTATATTATTTCACATGTTGTAATTTTCCCAAGATTTGACTAATTGTTTTTGTATGTGGCCATCTGCCTATTATTATTTTATTGATCTCAAAATATTTGATTCAATCTTTGTATGTGGCCATCTGCCTATTATTATTTTATTGATCTCAAAATATTTCATTCAATCTTTGTATGTGGCCATCTGCCTATTATTATTTTATTGATCTCAAAATATTGATTCAATGTTTGTATGTGGCCACTTGCCTATTATTATTTTATTGATCCCAAGATACTTAACACAATTGTTTTTGTATGTGGCCATCTGCCTACTATTATCATCTTATTATTATTAAATCTTTTATTGTTGATTCATTTAGTCTTTTATTGGCGTACTTACCACACTTCAAGCTATCAGTATTTTTATGTACAGAATTCAAAGATTTATTTGTAGGTATTTATACCAACTATCATCCACAGTCCACTGCCCTGCCCTTGGATTCTGTCATAAAAATTGGTCCTCCAAGCCGTTCATTTTTGAGCCAGTCTTCACTTAGGATAATTGTTAATTTTTATTACCCATTTCTTGGTCCATTGAACCTTGGGGTTTCAGTGACCGTGTGCCTAATAGTCTAGCTTGACGCCAATGATTAGGTCCCACTCTAGTGTATATTTTATTTCATTGTACCTTTGTATGTTTATATTGTTTAATATTAAGCATTCACACACTTGTTTCAAATTTTCAGTACTGGCTGCAACTCAAAGCACGCTGCGACGTGTATGCACCAGCTGGAGTAATTTGAAATTTATTTGCCATAACATTTTACAATCAGTACTTACATTAAAAATATGATAGATACTATAAGTAATATTATAAATAAGTGAATTTATATAAAAGGCACTACCGCATAAGTGGAACTTGTTCGCCAGCAGTGAGTGCGATTGAAAATTACAAATATTATAGCCTAACATTAATCAAGACTAAAAGTGGATATATACTATAATATCCATAGTAGAGAATCAAGAAAAACGTACTATAACAGACGTATTATACACTATGATCTTATAGTTATTACAAAATTATCATTTCATACACTTATCTTAAATAAACTCTAGATTTTACCCACTCTTCTATTTCACTACTTAGTTTTTTTGTTATTCTATTGTTTATAAAGTGATATGGGACTATATTAGCAAAGTATTCCATGAAGTATGTGAATTGATGTTTATTTATAGTTAATCTTGTAAAGTTTCGAGTATAAGGATTGAGTACAGACGGACGAAGGTTGTGTAAATGTGTATTCAAAGTAAGATGCTGCTTATTTCTATTGGCATGTGTAATGATTTCCCTACAAAGACCTGTCGTAGCGTTGGAACCCCAAATTCAACAAACAAATTCCTGCTTGGATACAGTCTAGGCCGTTTTAGAGCGGCTCTAATTAAATGCTTTTGCAGGGTAAATATTCTATTAAAGTGTGTGTCAAAGGTACCCCCCCATAATTCTATTCCATATTGGAACAAGGAGTGAGCGTATGCATGATATATGGTTCTTATGATTCTGATATCCTTTAGAGTATTAATTTTATAGAAAATGTATATTAGGTATTTAATTTAGATATTATGTGTTGTACATGAAAGTTCCATTTCAAGTGACTGTCAACTATTATTCCAAGATATTTTAGAAAATTGACTTTTTCGATTGTTCCACAGATACAATTATTGGGTCTAGAGACGATATGAGAGTCATGGTTGTGAATTTTTATATCTAATTCAATAGGTGGTTCACCAGTTTTTGTTGGAGTAAAAGCAATAAATTTTGTCTTATTTGAATTTAATGTGAGATCATTCAAATAAATCAAGAATAATATTATAGCTATCAACTATCTTGTACCCTGAGAGACTGAACCGCACTGAACTGGTCACAGACGGCTATTGCGCATTGAGAAAACAACACACGGCAAACTACACCACCTTGCGAGCTCGCTACTTGACTCGCCGCACAGCAAGCTTGATACAACTTGCCTCAAACACACAGGCGTGCCTCTCTGCGTACTGGACCAGCGCCCAAGGTTGCTTATTGGCGCAGCAATCGCATTGCTACAGTGTACTATTGTGTCACTCACTCAGGTTTTTCTGTTAATTTTTAAGCATGTCCGATCATGAGGAAGATTCACTTCCTGAGCCTTCTGCTCTTTTCAATGCAAGAGACAATTTACACCAGGAAATAGATTGGTTCATAACCAGCTATAAAGATTATGTTGTGGACACTGAAGCCACTTATTATCAACTATTGACTGTAAAAAACGAACTAGGTTCACTTAGAATTAAGTATGATAAGATACATCAACAATTATCGAATTCAGAGTTGCAAGCACAGGACACTTCAACTCATTTTGAGATACTCAATAAGTTTATCTCCATTACCTCTAAGGCAAACGCTGCATTAACTGCCTTTGAAAGCAGACAACGCATCAATGAGGCCACTGCTGGTGCTTCCCAGTGGCCAACATCTCAAAACGCACCTTTGGCAAATTTTCAGTTGCCTCAGATACCGCTTCCACGCTTCAATGGGGAGCTTTCAAAATGGCAAGCATTCTCAAGTGCTTTTACTAATATTATTGGTAATCAAGATAACATTAATGATTCATTGAAATTTTTCTATCTTCGTCAATCACTCAGTGGTGAAGCTCTTGCTAGAGTGGAACACATTGAAGCTGACGAAAATGGTTTTCAGCTTGCATGGAACCTCTTAAGGGAGAGGTATGACAACAAGAGATTAATTGCTGCCAGGCACGTCACGGCAATTGAATCTCCGCCTACCATAAAGCGTAACTGTCCGCAATCATTACGGGCATTCATTGACTTTTGCAAGTCCCACATCACCGCGCTCGAAGCGCTTCAACTTGGAGTCCAAATCAAGGACTTGTTGTATATGCACAAAATGTTGTTGCAGTTGGATACTGCTACTGTTCGAGAATGGGAAAAGAGTGTTGGTATACACGACATTCCCACCATTGATAAATTCTGGAATTTTTTGGAATCACAATGCAAAATCATGGAAGCTGTTGCTTCAAGCTCAGCTAACCATCATCAAGGAAATGTACAGCAAAGTACATCCAACTCGGTTGGTGCTCATAGCAAGCCGAAGTTCAATCAAAGTCAATCAAATGTTCAAGCTAGGATGCAGGTTACTACCTCTTCTATGTCACCTTGTAGTTTTTGTAATTCTGTTGGTCATTTTCCAAATCGTTGTAATGAATTATTGAAGTTACAGGTTACTGATCGTTGGAATGCTGTCCGTGACAAAAGGTTATGTTATAATTGCCTCAAGCCTTTCGCACCCAATCATGTTTGTTCGGACAAATCGTGTACACTTTGTGGCAAGAGTCACCACACTGTTCTTCACAGGTCGTATCCTCAATCACGGGACACTCAGCCTACTTCTAAGGATAAGGTAACTTCAAATCTTATTCATTCTCAATCTTTTGCTCCCTCCAGGGTAAGAATGCTGTTTTGAATTCCGTCATGGTTCAGAATACGGAAACAACTAAGCAAGCTGTTTCTCATGCAGAACAGCCTCAGAAGAACTCTCATGTCACAATGAGCTCCACTTCGTCTCTGTGTTTGCAACAGCAATCAACTGTCGCCTTGTTACCTACTGCTGAAGTTTTGGTTCAATCTTCTAGTGGGGAATTTATTAAAGCAACCGCGCTTTTAGACTCTTGCTCTGATTGTAATTTGATGTCAACTAGGTTGGCTGAAAAATTGTCACTTGTTACTTTGTATTCTGACACTTTGATTCATAGTGTAGGTGAGAATAAGACCAAATCATCTATTTCTCATTCAGTTTGCTTGTCTTCATCTGATCGTTCGTGGTCGGTTGAAGAAAATTGTATTGTAGTTGATAGCATATCATCTAATGTTCCTAGTGTGAACATCGATCTTTCCAAAATTTCAATTCCTGTTGAACTCAAATTAGCGGATCCATTGTTTGATCAGCCTAAGCCTGTAGATTTGTTACTTGGTGCTGGCATATTCGCATCGATACTTCAGCCTGGTAAATTGTATCTAGCTCAAAACGCTCCCATCCTTCAGAAAACCAGTCTAGGTTGGGTCATATTTGGTCCTTGTAAAGCTATTCGTCCTATTGCAGCACCTCGTTCGTGCCTCCCCGCTTCACCTGTGGCCGCTCCCCGTAGGGTCACATCGAATGTCCTAACTTCAAATGATGTCTCTCATCAGTTAGAGAAATCAGTTCAGGAAATCAGTTCTCAATCAGTTCAGGAAATCAGTTCTCAATCAGTTCAGGTATTAGCTACTACTTCTTCTCATAATGATGTTATCTCAGGTATAATCAATAGTTGCTCCACCTATCACAAAATCGTTCGTACAACAGCATATGTTCTACGGTTCATTCATAATTGTAAAAAACAAAATTCAGTCACTCCGCGTTTTGGTCAATTAGCTATCTCTGAAATTTCAGAAGCTGAAAATTGTATCTTCAAATCTATTCAAGAAGAAGCTTTCTCTGCCGAACTTAAGGCATTGCGTCAAAATCAGGAGCTATTGCCTAATAGTTCTATTAAAGCCTTGTCACCATTCGTTCATTCAGATTCTCTGCTCAGAGTTGGTGGACGTTTGCAAAATGCAAATGCTTCATTTGATTACAAACATCAAATATTGTTGCCTAGCAATCACAAATTCACTCGTGCATTGATTGTTGCTCACCATCGTCGTCTAAGTCATGCTGGGGTGCAGGCCACCATGGCCAGTGTAAGACAACGATTTTGGTTTCCCTCCACCCGTCGCACCATCAAAAGTGTATTGCGGCATTGCATATTGTGTTTTCGCTTTTCGGCTCTTCGCTCTGAGCAAATCATGGGTAGTTTACCAGCGGCCCGCGTTCAGGCCAATGTTCCCTTTTACAATTGTGGTTTGGATTACGCCGGTCCTATTCCCATTCGTGTAGGCGGCCCCAAATCTCGTACTTTTTCTCCACCACTCTTCAGAAAAAAGACCCATTCCTCCACCACTCTTCAGAAAACAGGCAAATGGTTAAGCAATTATGAAAATTTGAAGGTCGGTACGGTTGTCATCTTGAAAGATCCTGGTTCCGCGCAGTCCACTTGGAAGCTGGCGCGCATTACTGAAGTTCATCCCGGTAAGGACGACAAGGTTCGAGTTGTCACTGTCCTCACTCCCTCCGGCACCTTTAAGAGGGCTATTTCGAGTTTAGCGCCTCTTCCCATTGATGAGGATTCTAGTTAATCCCCTTGCTCTTATGGTTCATGTTGTATTTTCAGGTTTCATTGTTTTTTTCCCCTGGTTCTCACATGGGGCCCAGTTTTCAATTTCCAATTGCCTTGCCAGATTTTACATATTTCTTACTTTTTCTTATTGTGCCATACCCCCGTATGACACAAGGGGCCCAGTTTATGTAAAATCTGACAAAGCATCTTTGGAACGGTTTCACTTGTTATTCGTTCCGCTACTACGTAGACTTCATGTCGTCATCATGTCTGTCTGTCTGCGCGCTGTGTCTTTTGTGCGTCTGCGCTGATCAGTGACGTCTCAATCGCGGTTTTTTGCCACTGCTCCATCAGCTGGTTTTCTATACTTTTATTCGTATTTTTTCGTCGGATTGTTTGCCGTTGCAATTTTAATATTTGTGCTATTCGATTTTTTAGAATTTAATCTTGTCTTTTGGCATCTTACCTTTTAGTTATTTGCCACTTTTTCACCAAACGTTTGTGGACGTTTCACGTACGTGGCTACATTTCCGCCTTCTCGTTTTTGTTGCTAGCGTTTTTAGCTTTTCCTGTCTATTCTATTCATGGAGGTCGTCGAGTGTGTTCTTCCTGCGCTCGGTCTAAACCTTTCATCTGAATTCATCGGACTTACAAAACCTTTTTAAAGTGTGAATTATTCTTCAAATTAATTCGTTTGTTCTATTCTTCAGTGTGATTCAATTATTCATCGAGTTCTTCACTCAATTACTCTGTTAAAATTGGATAAACTTTGTCTAAAATTGCAACCTCGTGTGAGCGTTTCATCGCTATTCATTTGATCTACAAAACCTTTTTAAAGTGTGAATTATTCTTCAAATTAATTCGTTTGTTCCATTCTTCAGTGTGATTCAATTATTCATCGAGTTCTTCACTCAGTTACTCTGTTAAAATTGGATAAACTTTGTCTAAAATTGCAACCTCGTGTAAGCTTCAGTTGCCATTTTTCTACAATTGGCTTCACCTCGTGAACCTCAAACTTTCAAGTGCATCATCTCTACTGTTTGGAAATCAATCCAAAAATTCCACAATTTGAAGATCGGATTATTCGTTTGGAATTCTACTCGCTCCAGCCTACTTTTCCATTGGGGGATTCGCCTGCTGTAATGGACGTTTCCATGCTTGTCATCGCATGGCCTAATCACTTCATCGCTTGCTGATGTCCTGTTCCTGTTGGTATTGCGGAGTCGTTGCCTGTCTGCCTGGCCGCATCTCCTCTTCAAAATTTTATTCAGGTTATGTAAATCGTTCTTTTCAATTTTCATTTACGTATGCATCATTATTGTTTTATTAATGTCTATCTTGACATTCAACTCATTGAGGCCACTGACGCCTACTTATTATTGATTAATGTCTATCTTGACATGCAATTCACTAAGGCTACCGACGCCTATTTATTCATTGGATTTGACAGCTACCCTTGGCTTTACAAGTGATTCACTGAGGCCACTGACGCCTACTTATTGTTTTATTAATGTCTATCTTGACATTCACTCATTGAGGCCACTGACGCCTACTTATTATTTGATTAATGTCTATCTTGACATTCAATTCACTAAGGCCATCGACGCCTATTTATTCATTGGATTTGACAGTTACCCTTGACTTCACAAGTGATTTTTTTGAGGCCACTGACGCCTACTTATTATTTTATTAATGTCTATCTTGACATTCAACTCATGAGGCCACTGACGCCTACTTATTATTTGATTAATGTCTATCTTGACATGCAATTCACTAAGGCCATCGACGCCTATTTATTCATTGGATTTGACAGTTACCCTTGACTTCACAAGTGATTTTTTTGAGGCCACTGACGCCTACTTATTATTTTATTGATGTCTATCTTGACATTCAACTCATTGAGGCCACTGACGCCTATATAATTGTATTCAATAGTAGCAACTATTTATTTATTGGATTTGACAGCTACCCTTGGCTTCACAAGTGATTTTCTGAGGCCACTGACGCCTATATAATTGTATTCAATTGTAGCAATTATTCTTTGTATTTAACAGCTACCCTTGGCTTTACAAGTGATTCATTGAAGGCCACTGTCGCCTATTACTCGTTCTAATTGATGTCTGTCTTGACATTCAATTCATTGAAGGCCCATGTCGCCTATATTTACCTGGATAATCTTCATTATATTTATTAGCTACCCTTAGCTCTTAAGTGATATTTTAAGGCCAGTAACGCCTATTAATTGTTTGGTCGAAGTCTATCTTGACATTCAAATCACTGAAGGCCTATGCCACATATATTTTTTATGTATGTTATTTGCTGAGCATTTTTTACAGCTTATTGTCATTTTTTAATCATTATTATTGTACCTTAGTAATAACTTTCATTATTGCCCTCAAATTATATTCATTTCAGGTATCATTATTAATACCTTTGCATTTATTGCAATATCATTAATACCAATATCATTAATAATTTAATATCATTAATACCTTTGCAGTTATTGTCAGACCTCAATGGTCATTAATGTCATTGACCTAATTTCTTTAAATTTTGTAGTTCTCTACATTATTTCACATGTTGTAATTTTCCCAAGATTTGACTAATTGTTTTTGTATGTGGCCATCTGCCTATTATTATTTAAGGATTCAAAGACTTAACCTACTTACAATTGCCTTTGTATGTGGCCATCTGCCTATTATTAATTTATTGATCTCAAAATATTTGATTCAATGTTTGTATGTGGCCACCTGCCTATCATTATTTTATTGATCCCAAGATACTTGATACAATTGTTTTTGTATGTGGCCATCTGCCTACTATTATCATCTTATTATTATTAAATCTTATATTGTTGATTCATTTAGTCTTTTATTGGCGTACTTACCACACTTCAAGCTATCAGTATTTTTATGTACAGAATTCAAAGATTTATTTGTAGGTATTTATACCAACTATCATCCACAGTCCACTGCCCTGCCCTTGGATTCTGTCATAAAAATTGGTTCATCCGGGCCAGATTTCTTGATCCAGTGTTTACCTGGGATAATTGTTAATTGGACCAATTGTAAAAATTGGTCCTCCAAGCCGTTCATTTTTGAGCCAGTCTTCACTTAGGATAATTGTTAATTTTTATTACCCATTTCTTGGTCCATTGAACCTTGGGGTTTCAGTGACCGTGTGCCTAATAGTCTAGCTTGACGCCAATGATTAGGTCCCACTCTAGTGTATATTTTATTTCATTGTACCTTTGTATGTTTATATTGTTTAATATTAAGCATTCACACACTTGTTTCAAATTTTCAGTACTGGCTGCAACTCAAAGCACGCTGCGACGTGTATGCACCAGCTATCAACTATCTTGTACCCTGAGAGACTGAACCGCACTGAACTGGTCACAGACGGCTATTGCGCATTGAGAAAACAACACACGGCATACCACACCGCCTTGCGAGCTCGCTACTTGACTCGCCGCACAGCAAGCTTGATACAACTTGCCTCAAACCCACAGGCGTGCCTCTCTGCGTACTGGACCAGCGCCCAAGGTTGCTTATTGGCGCAGCAATCGCATTGCTACAGTGCCTACTTGTCATTCACTCAGGTTTTTCTGTTAATTTTTTAGCATGTCTGATCATGAGGAAGATTCACTTCCTGAGCCTTCTGCTCTTTTCAATGCAAGAGACAATTTGCACCAGGAAATAGATTGGTTCATAACCAGCTATAACGATTATGTTGTGGACACTGAAGCCACTTATTATCAACTATTGACTGTAAAAAACGAACTAGGTTTACTTAGAATTAAGTATGATAAGATACATCAACAACTATGGAATTCAGAGTTGCAAGCACAGGACACTTCAACTCATTTTGAGATACTCAATAAGTTTATCTCCATTACCTCTAAGGCAAACGCTGCATTAACTGCCTTTGAAAGCAGACAACGCATCAATGAGGCCACTGCTGGTGCTTCCCAGCGGCCAACATCTCAAAACGCACCTTTGGCAAATTTTCAGTTGCCTCAGATACCGCTTCCACGCTTCAATGGGGAGCTTTCAAAATGGCAAGCATTCTCAAGTGCTTTTACTAATATTATTGGTAATCAAGATAACATTAATGATTCATTGAAATTTTTCTATCTTCGTCAATCACTCAGTGGTGAAGCTCTTGCTAGAGTGGAACACATTGAAGCTGACGAAAATGGTTTTCAGCTTGCATGGAACCTCTTAAGGGAGAGGTATGACAACAAGAGATTAATTGCTGCCAGGCACGTCACGGCAATTGAATCTCCGCCTACCATAAAGCGTAACTGTCCGCAATCATTACGGGCATTCATTGACTTTTGCAAGTCCCACATCACCGCGCTCGAAGCGCTTCAACTTGGAGTCCAAATCAAGGACTTGTTGTATATGCACAAAATGTTGTTGCAGTTGGATACTGCTACTGTTCGAGAATGGGAAAAGAGTGTTGGTATACACGACATTCCCACCATTGATAAATTCTGGAATTTTTTGGAATCACAATGCAAAATCATGGAAGCTGTTGCTTCAAGCTCAGCTAACCATCATCAAGGAAATGTACAGCAAAGTACATCCAACTCGGTTGGTGCTCATAGCAAGCCGAAGTTCAATCAAAGTCAATCAAATGTTCAAGCTAGGATGCAGGTTACTACCTCTTCTATGTCACCTTGTAGTTTTTGTAATTCTGTTGGTCATTTTCCAAATCGTTGTAATGAATTATTGAAGTTACAGGTTACTGATCGTTGGAATGCTGTCCGTGACAAAAGGTTATGTTATAATTGCCTCAAGCCTTTCGCACCCAATCATGTTTGTTCGGACAAATCGTGTACACTTTGTGGCAAGAGTCACCACACTGTTCTTCACAGGTCGTATCCTCAATCACGGGACACTCAGCCTACTTCTAAGGATAAGGTAACTTCAAATCTTATTCATTCTCAATCTTTTGCTCCCTCCAAGGGTAAGAATGCTGTTTTGAATTCCGTCATGGTTCAGAATGCGGAAACAACTAAGCAAGCTGTTTCTCATGCAGAACAGCCTCAGAAGAACTCTCATGTCACAATGAGCTCCACTTCGTCTCTGTGTTTGCAACAGCAATCAACTGTCGCCTTGTTACCTACTGCTGAAGTTTTGGTTCAAACTTCTAGTGGGGAATTTATTAAAGCAACCGCGCTTTTAGACTCTTGCTCTGATTGTAATTTGATGTCAACTAGGTTGGCTGAAAAATTGTCACTTGTTACTTGTATTCTGACACTTTGATTCATAGTGTAGGTGAGAATAAGACCAAATCATCTATTTCTCATTCAGTTTGCTTGTCTTCATCTGATCGTTCGTGGTCGGTTGAAGAAAATTGTATTGTAGTTGATAGCATATCATCTAATGTTCCTAGTGTGAACATCGATCTTTCTAAAATTTCAATTCCTGTTGAACTCAAATTAGCGGATCCATTGTTTGATCAGCCTAAGCCTGTAGATTTGTTACTTGGTGCTGGCATATTCGCATCGATACTTCAGCCTGGTAAATTGTATCTAGCTCAAAACGCTCCCATTCTTCAGAAAACCAGTCTAGGTTGGGTCATATTTGGTCCTTGTAAAGCTATTCGTCCTATTGCAGCACCTCGTTCGTGCCTCCCCGCTTCACCTGTGGCCGCTCCCCGTAGGGTCACGTCGAATTTTCTAACTTCAAATGATGTCTCTCATCAGTTAGAGAAATCAGTTCAGGAAAACAGTTCTCAATCAGTTCAGGTATTAGCTACCACTTCTTCTCATAATGATGTTATTTCAGGTATAATCAATAGTTGCTCCACCTATCACAAAATCGTTCGTACAACAGCATATGTTCTACGGTTCATTCATAATTGTAAAAAACAAAATTCAGTCACTCCGCGTTTTGGTCAATTAGCTATCTCTGAAATTTCAGAAGCTGAAAATTGTATCTTCAAATCTATTCAAGAAGAAGCTTTCTCTGCCGAACTTAAAGCATTGCGTCAAAATCAGGAGCTATTGCCTAATAGTTCTATTAAAGCCTTGTCACCATTCGTTCATTCAGATTCTCTGCTCAGAGTTGGTGGACGTTTGCAAAATGCAAATGCTTCATTTGATTACAAACATCAAATATTGTTGCCTAGCAATCACAAATTCACTCGTGCATTGATTGTTGCTCACCATCGTCGTCTAAGTCATGCTGGGGTGCAGGCCACCATGGCCAGTGTAAGACAACGATTTTGGTTTCCCTCCACCCGTCGCACCATCAAAAGTGTATTGCGGCATTGCATATTGTGTTTTCGCTTTTCGGCTCTTCGCTCTGAGCAAATCATGGGTAGTTTACCAGCGGCCCGCGTTCAGGCTAATGTTCACTTTCATAATTGTGGTTTGGATTACGCCGGTCCTATTTCCATTCGTGTAGGCGGCCCCAAATCTCGTACTTTTTCTCCACCACTCTTCAGAAAAAAGACCCATTCCTCCACCACTCTTCAGAAAAAAGGCAAATGGTTAAACAGTTGTGAAAATTTGAAGGTCGGTACGGTTGTCATCTTGAAGGATCCTGGTTCCGCGCAGTCCACTTGGAAGCTGGCGCGCATTACTGAAGTTCATCCCGGTAAGGACGACAAGGTTCGAGTTGTCACTGTCCTCACTCCCTCCGGCACCTTTAAGAGGGCTATTTCGAGTTTAGCACCTCTTCCCATTGATGAGGATTCTAGTTAATCCCCTTGCTCTTATGGTTCATGTTGTATTTTCAGGTTTCATTGTTTTTTTCCCCTGGTTCTCACATGGGGCCCAGTTTTCAATTTCCAATTGCCTTGCCAGATTTTACATATTTCTTACTTTTTCTTATTGTGCCATACCCCCGTATGACACAAGGGGCCCAGTTTATGTAAAATCTGACAAAGCATCTTTGGAACGGTTCCACTTGTTATTTGTTCCGCTACTACGTAGACTTCATGTCGTCATCATGTCTGTCTGTCTGCGCGCTGTGTCTTTTGTGCGTCTGCGCTGTTCAGTGACGTCTCAATCGCGGTTTTTTGCCACTGCTCCATCAGCTGGTTTTCTATACTTTTATTCGTATTTTTTCGTCAGATTGTTTGCCATTGCAATTTTAATATTTGTGCTATTCGATTTTTTAGAATTTAATCTTGTCTTTTGGCATCTTACCTTTTAGTTATTTGCCACTTTTTCACCAAACGTTTGTGGACGTTTCACGTACGTGGCTACATTTCCGCCTTCTCGTTTTTGTTGCTAGCATTTTTAGCTTTTCCTGTCTATTCTATTCATGGAGGTCGTCGAGTGTGTTCTTCCTGCGCTCGGTCTAAACCTTTCATCTGAATTCATCGGACTTACAAAACCTTTTTAAAGTGTGAATTATTCTTCAGATTAATTCGTTTGTTCTATTCTTCAGTGTGATTCAATTATTCATCGAGTTCTTCACTCAATTACTCTGTTAAAATTGGATAAACTTTGTCTAAAATTGCAACCTCGTGTGAGCGTTTCATCGCTATTCATTTGATCTACAAAACCTTTTTAAAGTGTGAATTATTCTTCAAATTAATTCGTTTGTTCCATTCTTCAGTGTGATTCAATTATTCATCGAGTTCTTCACTCAGTTACTCTGTTAAAATTGGATAAACTTTGTCTAAATTTACAACCTCGTGTAAGCTTCAGTTGCCATTTTTCTACAATTGGCTTTACCTCGTGAACCTCAAACTTTCAAGTGCATCATCTCTACTGTTTGGAAATCAATCCAAAAATTCCACAATTTGAAGATCGGATTATTCGTTTGGAATTCTACTCGCTCCAGCCTACTTTTCCATTGGGGGATTCGCCTGCTGTAATGGACGTTTCCATGCTTGCCATCGCATGGCCTAATCACTTCATCGCTTGCTGATGTCCTGTTCCTGTTGGTATTGCGGAGTCGTTGCCTGTCTGCCTGGCCGCATCTCCTCTTCAAAATTTTATTCAGGTTATGTAAATCGTTCTTTTCAATTTTCATTTACGTATGCATCATTATTGTTTTATTAATGTCTATCTTGACATTCAACTCATTGAGGCCACTGACGCCTACTTATTATTGATTAATGTCTATCTTGACATGCAATTCACTAAGGCCATCGACGCCTATTATTCATTGGATTTGACAGTTACCCTTGACTTCACAAGTGATTTTTTGAGGCCACTGACGCCTACTTATTATTTTATTGATGTCTATCTTGACATTCAACTCATTGAGGCCACTGACGCCTATATAATTGTATTCAATTGTAGCAATTATTCTTTGTATTTTACAGTTACCCTTGACTTCACAAGTGATTTTTTGAGGCCACTGACGCCTACTTATTGTTTTATTAATGTCTATCTTGACATTCAATTCATTGAGGCCACTGACGCCTACTTATTATTTGATTAATGTCTATCTTGACATGCAATTCACTAAGGCCATCGACGCCTATTTATTTATTGGATTTGACAGTTACCCTTGACTTCACAAGTGATTTTCTGAGGCCACTGACGCCTATATAATTGTATTCAATTGTAGCAATTATTCTTTGTATTTAACAGTTACCCTTGACTTCACAAGTGATTTTTTGAGGCCACTGACGCCTACTTATTATTTTATTAATGTCTATCTTGACATTCAACTCATGAGGCCACTGACGCCTATATAATTGTATTCAATAGTAGCAACTATTTATTTATTGGATTTGACAGCTACCCTTGGCTTTACAAGTGATTCACTGAGGCTACCGACGCCTATTTATTTATTGGATTTGACAGCTACCCTTGGCTTTACAAGTGATTCATTGAAGGCCACTGTCGCCTATTACTCGTTCTAATTGATGTCTGTCTTGACATTCAATTCATTGAAGGCCCATGTCGCCTATATTTACCTGGATAATCTTCATTGTATTTATTAGCTACCCTTAGCTCTTAAGTGATATTTTAAGGCCAGTAACGCCTATTAATTGTTTGGTCGAAGTCTATCTTGACATTCAAATCACTGAAGGCCTATGCCACATATATTTTTTATGTATGTTATTTGCTGAGCATTTTTTACAGCTTATTGTCATTTTAATCATTATTATTGTACCTTAGTAATAACTTTCATTATTGCCCTCAACTTATATTCATTTCAGGTATCATTATTAATACCTTTGCATTTATTGCAATATCATTAATACCAATATCATTAATAATTTAATATCATCAATACCTTTGCAGTTATTGTCAGACCTTAATGGTCATTAATGTCATTGACCTAATTTCATTTAAGTTTTGTAGTTCTCTATATTATTTCACATGTTGTAATTTTCCCAAGATTTGACTAATTGTTTTTGTATGTGGCCATCTGCCTATTATTATTTTATTGATCTCAAAATATTTGATTCAATCTTTGTATGTGGCCATCTGCCTATTATTATTTTATTGATCTCAAAATATTTGATTCAATCTTTGTATGTGGCCATCTGCCTATTATTATTTTATTGATCTCAAAATATTTGATTCAATGTTTGTATGTGGCCACTTGCCTATTATTATTTTATTGATCCCAAGATACTTAACACAATTGTTTTTGTATGTGGCCATCTGCCTACTATTATCATCTTATTATTATTAAATCTTATATTGTTGATTCATTTAGTCTTTTATTGGCGTACTTACCACACTTCAAGCTATCAGTATTTTTATGTACAGAATTCAAAGATTTATTTGTAGGTATTTATACCAACTATCATCCACAGTCCACTGCCCTGCCCTTGGATTCTGTCAATATCTATTAATTAAAGAATAGCATTTTTAAAAACTGGTACTGCTAAACCTGGATAGGTTTCACAGCAGGTACCTCTAATATATTATATTACAACAAAAAAATAAAATGTAAGCTAAGATGAAATTGAATAATCAAATATATTTTAGAAAGTTTACATCTATTTTAAATGAAATAGCTGAATAAGAGAGGATGAGGATTGGAAAATGTTAATACAAGTAGAGTAGTAGAAGAAAAAGAATCAAGATTACAAATAATATTAGTTATATTATTATAGTATTTATACAAACCTTATGTAACTTGAGTCGGGCATTTGATTGTGTCAGTCACAAGATTCTGATTAAGAAACTGAATTTCTTCGGCATCCGGGGTACAGCTCTGAATTTGATTTGCTCCTACCTTTGTAACAGGAAGCAGACGGTTGAGGTTCATGGTAAATGGTCACCTACAGTGAGTGTTGAATGTGGAGTTCCTCAGGGCTCCATTCTTGGGCCTCTGCTTTTTTTGATAGCTGTAAATGACTTACCTTATAATGTGGATGCCAATACATATATTTATGCAGACGACACTACTCTGATAAATACTGGTCGTGATATTCTGACAGTTGGTGAAGGGGCCAATAATGCAATGACACAGGTTTCTGATTGGTTTGCAGCTAATGGTTTTCTATTGAACCAAGCCAAGACACAGACAGTTGTCTTCAGTTTAAGACCATATGTGAGCGACCCCTCGATTTCTAATAAGGCCAGATTTCTTGGACTGACGGTGGATAGCGATCTGTCTTGGGCTCCTCATATTGATACGGTTTTAGATAGGTTGTCTCGAGTGAACTTCCTCTTACTGCGTTTGTCATGTGTGCCTTTTGAATACGGTATGTAAAATCTTCATATTTTGCTCTGTTCCAGTCGGTTCTGTGGTATGGTCTGGTGTTCTGGGGTAATGCTACCAGGATTGGAGAGGTATTAATAATGCAGAAGAGAGCTATCAGAATAATGAGTAGAGCTGATAGAATAGCCCACTGTGAGCCACTTTTTGTTGAGCTTGGCATTCTTACGGTAGTGAATCTCTATATATTCAGTAGCCTTGTTCACACTCATAAGTGTAGGGAAACGCTCCAATGTAGATCGAACGTTCATGGGATTAATACTCGACATAGTCATGACATCAACATTCCTTTTGTCCGTCTGGAAAGGCTAAGGTCCAGCCATCTGATAATGGGTAGACTTTTATTTAATAAATTGTCCCTCAAGTTTAGAGACATGAGAACCATAGAGTTCAAAAAACTCCACATACGTGGCTCAGCGCTAACCCCTTCTATCATGTTGACGAGTTTTTTTCAGCTGCCTGAATCCAGCATAGACCTGTAATGCTATAAAAACCATTGAAACCATAAAGGCATAATAATTTGACTAGTATTCTATTATGTATGTGTTCTAATATTTTGACGTAATCTTATGCATCTATAGATGTTTCATGGATCAAGAAATATATCTATCTATCTATCTACCTACCCATATATTCCATAATCAATAGTGCCCCACTGCAGGACCTTGTCCTCAGACTTCACTCATGCAATGATTATAAGTCGCCCACTTGTGACTGTGGGATATTGCAATGTGTGGAGCAATTTAAGTATCTTGGAGTGTTAAAATGGATCACAGACTGAGTTGGGCTCCACATGTTGCATACCTGAGGCAGCGGGTTCGAAGAATGATAAATGCATTCAGACTCCTGAAAGAGGTTCTTCCTCTTTCTCAACTCAGAAAAGTTTACTTTGCATATATTCAATGAATAATCTCATACGGTATCCTGGCCTGGGGAGGGGCCTCATCGGCTACCTTGGAGCCCCTGGCTGTAGCACAGCGTGCAATTTATTAAAAACTGCCTGAACAGGGATAGTCGCTACCCATCGGAGTTAATCTAACAGGAATACCATGTATTGGATATCAGACAGATTTATATTACAGTTTTTGACATCAACATAGCATTGGCATTGTGCAGCCACGCCAGCTCAATAATTGTACCAAGACTAACAGCCACTATCTATGTCACATTCTGTACAGGAATATCCCAAACCATCTGAAGCAAATGGAAAATGTTGTCAACATTATCACCTTTAAATGCTCCCTTAAGAGGTGGCTGTTTGAAATTGGTTGGAACGCCGCATCGCGGCTAATCCAATCCACCTATATCCATTGTGTATCCATAGTCGTGTGGACTATTAATTGCAAGCGATGAGGCATGTAATTGATAACTCGGAGTAGCATTTATTTTCTCCCGAATTTTCTCTGCTTTCAACTCGGTAAGCTTTTGATGGTAGTAGCATAGTTGTTTACATCAAACTATTGTCGATACAACAACCCAAACAGCCATTAGTTGTTTACACACCGATATGTCGTCAAGCACTGCCGTTAATGATTTGGAGATAATTCAAAATGAGTTATTGAGGTATATTTGTTTTAAAAAGTATAATACATTTTTTCCAATAGCTTTTACACTGAAACTTCGAGGTCAACATTTAAAGTCAAAAAAATAAAAACCAGAAGATCCATTAGAGCATTAATATGTTATCATATGAAATTCAAAATAATATGAGTTATTCATGCCAGATTTCATCAATTTGTAGAATTTTCATGTTCCATGCAATAGACCAAGACTCGATAAGCTATTTCAAATACCGTTTGTCAGAACCGCACACCATTTCAATTCCTACGTAAATAGAACAATAGACTAAACCCATTCCTTGACCCCCCCCATTCTATGACCGCTACAATACATTCAAAAAATCTTGTGAAAAATTATGTTGCTCAATTGATGATTAAGTTATTATTTTTGAGCTCTACTAACTCTTTATTTTTCAATTGTTTCTTCTTTCTTTGTATTTATACATATTTTTCATACTCCTTTTTCATGCCCCTTCACTAACTTTCCTGAATCTAACTCAAATATCGTTCTCTCTAATCTTATTAGTTATACTGAATTGTTGTGAATATTTAATGAAGTGCGATATTATTTTCAAATTATTTCGTGTTATAAAACATGTCAGGACATGACATAATTCACCTGATGGACAGTATTAGAGGAGGCTGTGGTTATTAACTGCGCGAGGTCTACTGTTCACAGAACTACTAGTGATAATATGATTTAGCATCTAAAGTTGCCAGCTGTATAATAAACACGTCACCCTGCGATAAATTGTGTACTGGTATTTGACCGAACGTAGTGAGGTCTATGTTTCAACTCGGATTTTCTTTTGTCTGTATGTAACGCGATTACGGCCAAATGCGTTGATAGAATTCGATGAGATTTGGCAGGAATATTCCTTTTTCAACTGCACGTCAATGTATACACAAGTTTTTTTTGAAATTTTGCATTTTAAGGATAATATGAAAAGAAAAGGAATTCCTCCATACTCTGATATCACTATAAATATAATCATCTATTGAATATAGGATCAATCAGACTATAGAATTATTCATAATCAATCAGCTGACAAGTGGATTATTCATTGCATGCATTAAGCCCACCGCAAAGTAGACCCACGCTAAAGCAACACGAAAAGCAACCCACGCCGTGGGATGTTTTGTAAACCATTGTTAGGTTTTTCCAGACATCTGTGTAGTGATAATAGTACATGCAATGAATAATCCACTTGTCAACTGATTGATTATGAATAATTCTATATAGTCCGGGCACAAATGTCATTCCGTGGACATTTTTGGGTAACAGCCGTGGAAGTCTCAATTTGTCTACTTGACATGTCTCAATTTCTTCGTTAGGTCTAGCATAATAAGTATCATGATGATGATAAGTCGAAATCACAGGTAAACACCTCGGAAACAAGTTGGCCGCCAAAATTTTCAGGGTTTTGCTATATCGCTTGTAATTCAATAACCGTTCAAGATATTCAACCGTTTTTCAGACGAAAATATTTTTAAAATCTTCCTCTACAATTTATGTTCAATAAAATTTTCCTCTAAAACGCATATTTTTTTAGTTATAACCTTCAAAAGCCCAAAAAACTTTTTCTCTTAATTTTTTCAAATTTCATTCCATTATAACTTTTTTGTGCAAGAGATACAGAGGAATTTTAAATCTACGAAATTTAGAGAGTTTTTTCAACTTTGGAACCATATATCTTAATGCGCTGTACGTTCTCCAGCGCAGCGTTCTCCAAAAAAATGAGTTCTCCAGCGCCCTCCAAAGAAAACCCTGCATGATTTCTGGTGCGTTTTTCCATATGCATGAGGTAACAAGCTATAGTGAGGTCCACATGTCGATTTTCAAGAAATCGTCTGTAATTCTAATAATGTCGAAGATATTGGATCAATGCAGCCATCTCGAAGCTCCAAAATAATCATACTACAATATCCGATAGATTTATCTAATTCCAACAACATTTACTATGGTGAATATAACTTTAAACTCTTGAAAACTCTTGAATTTTGGCCGCCATCTTGGATTTTTCTATGACAGACATTTTTTAGATTGTCATCATGGTAAATCTATTTCCACGTACATCTTCACGAAGAGATTGATACCATTTTCAAGTCTGTACCTTCAAGTCTGATCCAACTGAATCAACTAGAACAGGTGACATCAGATACTTGTGGATGAGAAAACTGCTTGAGGTCTACTGTTCACAGAACTACTAGTAAAACAGTAGTTTGGAGTTGAAGTTAGTGTAGTTGTTTGTTACCAACTGTAGATAATGGTTCCTTAGAAGACCTATAAAAATAATTATCACTCCCCTATCATTGAGAAACTGGAAAATGTTGGAAAAAAATATTCACCTCATGAAAGAGAGTTGTTCATATTGCATTCATTAATTATTACTGAAGAGTGAAAGAATAATTTCCTTTTTTCTAATTTAGCTTAGCTTATATTCATCCTAAAATGGAAGATTGAAAGAATATGGAATTCTGTGTAATTCATCATACATCGCATATTTCCTGGACCATCTATTGACAATCAACAACTATGGAAACATTAAATTCATCTTTGAAACACTGATGTAACCTATCTATTTTTTTTAAATTCAACACTTTACTGATATATATTACTACCAATTGATTGAGAAGAATATGATTTCGGAATAATAAATGCTGCACGACTAAGAACATAATCAAGTCCGTATTGAGATGTAAATGAAAAAATATTGATTGTCAGATAAATTTCATGATTCACCAAATAATAAAGTCAAGTGTGACATGAGATACATTTACTTTTTGGCGGTACGAAGCTCGCCGGGTAAGCTAGTTTAATTATAAAACCCCTGAGCTTCATGCTGTATTATCTCAACTTAAACCTTTATTAAGTAACGGGTTAACAAAAACTTGCAAAATCCTTACCATCAATAGCAATAATTCTCTTCATAAGGTTTTCATCGACTTCAGGCAATCCAAAACGTTTCTGAGCCTCAATCACTCTCTCCATTGCTGAGCATGTTGGACTCTTGCGAACAATGCAGTATATGAGACCCTATAATGAGGAGAACATTATTGATTCAGTTACTATAACAGTGTAACAGTAAGTCAATAGAATAGAGCAATTTCATTCAAAATACAGTGTCCCACGACAGGTGTAACAGCCGACATAGATTCTCCTTGAAATTTTCAACAAAAAATGACCAGTAAAATTTTCTTATATCGACCTTAGTTTTAGGGATACGAGGGTAGGCTGTTGAGTAATGCACACATGCTTGTAGAGCACAAACCAAATCAAGGTCTATAAAAACCAGGTCAAGACACCCCTGTTCCTTATGGAGCGGCCATTTTGTGTGGTTATTATGGCGGTACATTTGAAATCCAATCTGATTTAATTTGCTCGTAGCAAAATCATGCATTATGCATTTCAAAAACAATATTCTGGTTCAGATAATATGTAAATTGAGGTTTTTGATTTTTTAATAATGAAATTTCAATAATTTATTTATTATTAATAATTGTTCTTATTCTAGTAAAATGTTATGATTCATAAGGCATTGGGACAAGAGGCTAACCTCGAAAACAGTTGAAAGTTCCCAATAATTTAAATCTAAAAATCAACAATTCAGTTCCTAGTTGGGATCTAAATACTATTATTCTGTCAGAAGAATTTATTTTACAATTTAAAGCCAACTGTTTTATAACCTTGAAAATCTTGAAAAAGATTACAAACTAGCTGAACCCGGCCCAATAGTTAATAAATTCTCATGACAAACTTTAGCTGGATGCACACCTGAGGAGGCGCGATGCGGCATTTTGCATCCAGGTGCTTCTTGCTTATTGGTTTGAATGGAAGAACTCACACACACTGAATCGGGCATGACGTGAAACGGTGTGATAAGGCAATCTCCATAACATCAACACTTTGTATCACCAAGTCGCGCCTCCTCAGGTGTGCTTAGCCTTAGCTTAATCTGACGCACTATATTATTATGCAAATTATCCAACAATCAGTATTTACATTTGTATCTCAATATGGACTTGCTATGTGCTTAGTTAGCTGGGCAGCAGTTTTATTTTTAGATACCTATAGTTGAATGCAGCTTGCTGGGAAATTGAATGATTCAACTGCTTGCTGCTGATTTTCCCGTGCATATTCTAAATTTACAATATTTCGTGTTCTACGACCCAATTTGGATGTCGTTCGTACCGCGGCATTATTATTAGAATTAACATTTTGTGAATCAGTAGAAAGAAAATAGAAAAAATCTGGTGTGGCGCACTCACACAACTTTCCTTGCCGTTATGAAAATTGATCACCTGATGCTAGTGTTCACGCGCATCTCAAGTCTACTATTCAAAGATCTGAGCCAGCTGGTGACAGGCCAATAATGCTAGAGACATAGGAGGTCTGCTATCTCATTCATAGTGAATGATTTAATAGAATCAACAGTTGCTAATAGTTCGCAATAGAATAACATTTTCTCGAATTTGAAGCTTATTTTCAATTTTAGGTGAAAATATTACTGAACATTAATTGTAGAGATTTTCATGCTCAATCTTTTCCACTTGAATTTTTTTGTTCACATTGTATCTGAAGCCTGATAATTGGGAATCTAAAATCAAAATTTGCATAGATGGGGCGGAGCTCCTGAAATTTTTACAGATATGAGACTTGTGGCAGTTGATAGAGCTTATCAATGACTATTTTAGGTATAGATTTGATCAACATATCCATTCTTCCATTGTGTGTGAAAAGTAATGGTAATTTTGGGGTTTCAAATCATAGGATTCTGTTGTTGTGTACCTAATTGTCGCGGGAATTATAACAAGACTCCAAAAGTTTCTGTATTCTCTTTCCGAGAGATTAAACTTTCAAACGAAAATGTATACAAGCGATAAGAAGAAAGAACTTCAATCCAACAAACAACAGTTTACATGAAGTGTGAAAGAATAGTGTAAATAAAATGTGAAATAACAGTATAATTAGAGTGTGAAAGAACAGTGTAAATAAAGTGTGTAAAAGAACTAATGAATTAATAAATCAAAAAGTAAATGCAAGAGTTGGAACTGTCCATAACATCATAAGATTAAAGGTTTTACCTAACAGGAAAACATCCTGATGGGTTTCTTTCTCTGTATCACAGATTTATTGTGATCAAGTCTGTGGGAGCCTCTTTCCTAAAAAAGAGTAACATCTAATTTGGTTTACCTTTGATTTACCTCTCCTTTGATTCTGTACAGGTTATAATTAAGTATTTTTGGTTGAGATAAATTTATCAATAGCTCTATCACAGAATCGAATATGTCTATCAAGCTGAAAGTATGAAGAAATTATTGCATTTGTGGAATAAAGTGATTTTATTTCAATACAATTTCTTTTTAATAGAATAGAAATGTCTAATATGGAATTTAGATAGTATTTTACCAAATAAAAATTGATACAGTAACAAAAATTAGAGATCATACATTGATAAGCTAGTGTAGTCTAAAAATAGAAAGAAAAATAAGAATCTCAGTACCCTTTTTGAATTATTTAATCACAACATGTTTAAACATTGATGCCATTTTCAAGACTTGACACATTTTCGACACGTTTCTTGGATAGGCCTACTCCAACTTGGTTTGGATCACAATTGTCCGTGTTTCGGATGGACACGTTAAATCGTCGCTCCCGGCTGCCTGAAAAGCAGTCGTTAGGTCATGTCAGAGGCCCTGAAATTGATCAGCTGCGACCTGAAAACTCTGACACCAGACCTGAGCCAGCCAGGTCACTCGATATTATTATTTTTTTCAACTTAGTTTGCGATTCGCTTCAGAATGATTTTGAATATAGTCTTCAACGAGTTTACGATGATTATCATCTGTGGCAGTGATTGGGCTTTTGCTGCGTGTTTCGTCAATAATTGAGGCTTTTCCAGGTTGGCAATCTCGAAATTTTATAACGCATCGATACACGGAAGACCTATCAACAGTATCGTCACAATAAACAGCCTTCAAACGCCGATGAATCTCACTAGGATTCACTTTCTCAGCAGTTGAAAATTCGATAAAAGCACGTTGACACAACGCCATACTTTTACTAACCAAACCAAACTGATGAACGCAAACGCAACACCTTCAAACTGCACAGCCATGTAGAGGATGAATAGTACAGTACTTCCACATGCCACCAGGCGCACTTCTGAAGGTTATTTAGTTTGTGCTCTACATTCATGTGCGCATTACTTAATCTGCAACCCTCATAATTATATTGATTTTTCGATATTTTTGAAAAAGGTCAATAATTAGAGAACTATAAGTCAAAATCTAATTGTAAGGATATGGTTGGAAAGAGGAAATAATTTCCAATAACATTCATATAATTTGTTTGACGTTTTTGAACTTTTTACGAGTGTCCTAACTGTTCAAAATCTGGCTTTGAACTCGACGAATGTACTTTTCCACGTTTTGAAAAAACATATTCAAAAATCTATATTATATCGAAAACCAAGGTCGATAGGAAAATGTTGCTTGACATTTTTTGATGCAAATTTCATGTGGAATCTATGGTCTTCGGCTGTTACACCTTTCGTGGGACACTTTATCATGTCACAACGTTCAGTATATAGATAGGCTGTATTGAACTTTATCCAAGTAGAAAAATTGTAAGTTACCAAAGAAGGGAAGTGCATTGATAAGCAGAAGGTAAACATGAAATACATAAATAACAGCTATATTGATAATTATCTGAATGATTTATTTTATGAATAATGAAAAACCAATAAGGAAACAATCTCACCTGTGATTTGTTGAGCAGTTCACTGACCAAGTGCGATCCGAAAAATTCTGTTCCACCAGTTATTAGAATATTTCCAGTATTGCACTTATTTTTCTTCAATCTCAATGATTCCCAGAAGGCTATAAGTTTCGAATCAAGGCTGCAAACGTAACACAGATTATAGACTGCATTTCAAAACAGAATGTTTGAATGGTTTTTGCAACATACAAACACAACACGAATACAATTTAAAGATTACACAAATAGATTCAAGGAAAGATTACACAAATCTTCTCAGTTGATAAAGTCAATGAAATTAATTGAAAAATTCAGGATTTTTTTATAGAATGAACAAACTTCCACAATGAAATTACATCAACTACACTGATTCTACTACACTTGATAACTTGATATGAAGTCTTTTACAAGAATTCCCTTGATAATCATTTGTATTAGTTACTCACTCTGAGGGGTAAGAAATGTGAATGGAGTCCAACTCTTCAACCAACTTGATATTCTCACTGCCTCCATTTCCCAGCACAAATTTCGCCAGACTCTGTACAGTTGGGTACAAGAATATTGAGCTGGTGTCCAGGTTTTTATTGAGTTTCTCATTGATTTCACTCACTACTCTAGTGGCTGCCAATGAATGTCTGTAATAAACGATCAATCAGATAAATATTAACAAAGTCAATGCAAATTAAACACTTGTATTCTCCAACAGGTGCAATTGATTATTCAACAAGTGCTGAGCTCTGGCTGACGATTTGTCAGAATTATCTACTATGCATGTGCAGATCTGGAATTTCTAGTTGTCATCATGTCAACTGTATGGGTGAAAACATGGTGGATCGGCGAAAGTAGCTTTAGATTCAAGAGTGTTGAAAAAAATGCATGTATTTAAATGGTGGCGCACATAGTGGAGCGGTGTGAAACGGTCCATTTAAATACATGCATTATTTTCAACGCCTTGAGCTTGAAGCTAACTACCTTCGCCGCTCCACTATGTTTTCACACCAAGTCTTCAGGACTTACAGAGCCATTTGTAGAACTCAGTTCATCAGAATGCATTGCAAGTGGAATTGTACCAATATTACACACGCCAAAGGAATAAATCAGATATAAAAACAGATTAGGGGTTTATACTCACCCTCCCAAGTCGAAAAAGTTCTCGCTAACATCGACTGTCATCAGATTCAAGCAGTTGCACCAGACCGATGCAATGAGTTTCTCAGTAGGTGACATGCTCTGGTCATCCAAGTGAAGCGAGCCTGGCTCAACACCCTTCTCGCTTTCAGCTAGCTTCTCCTTGTCCAGTTTACCACTAGCCTTGTGAATCGGAAATCTGCAATTTCAACAATCAATTCCATTTGAGGACATACTTCTTTTATTCAGTACACTGCATTGAATTTCAATATACTGTAGACAGTAGGCTATTTAAAGTCAAAATAAGACCAAATTGAGAGTAAACTTTGGAATACTAGAAATACTGTGAAAAACAATACAAAATGTATTTTATGTGGAATATTGTCTACTAAGTTAGTGGTGGTTAACACTAAGTTCAAAGGAAACATTTAGGGCCGGTTTCCGAGCTCGGGATTTGGCGAAGTTCTAGACTTTAAACAGCTGGAGTTAGAAAATTGACTTTCCGAAACGGGGCGTAGTCGTAGTCATTGTCAAAGTCACGTTTGAATTAAATTTCAAAAACCTAGAAAATTTAACACAAAATAAAATAAAGAGAAAGTAGTGTAAAGTTTCAGCTGTTTTGAATTATTTAGAAATGTTTAATTTCGTCAAGGAAAAACGTTTCCAATTATAGAAACGAGAAATTAAAAACTGCGACTACTGTTATAAAAACTGCGACTACTGTTATAAAAACTGCGACTACTGTTATAAAAACTGCGACTACTGTTATAAAAACTGCGACTACTGTTATAAAAACTGCGACTACTGTTATAAAAACTGCGACTACTGTTATAAAAACTGCGACTACTGTTATAAAAACTGCGACTACTGTTATAAAAACTGCGACTACTGTTATAAAAACTGCGACTACTGTTATAAAAACTGCGACTACTGTTATAAAAACTGCGACTACTGTTATAAAAACTGCGACTACTGTTATAAAAACTGCGACTACTGTTATAAAAACTGCGACTACGCCACGTTTTGGAAAGCTAATTTTCTGACTCCAGCTGTTTAAAGTCTAGAACTTGACTAAATCCCGAGCTGGGAAACCGGCCCTTACAGTACTTATTATTGCTAATAAGGCTTTAAAGCAGTCGGCATACAAAATCTTTATATTTTACTTTGTATTTGCAATGGTAACATAATTATTTATGAATAAAAAGTTGATTTACTGTATCAGATCTAATGATCATATATGTTATTGTATATTCTTATGTACTATATATTATTATATCTGACAATTTACGTATCGAACGGGAATATTCCCGGACATGATGTTATGTAATGATGAGTAATAAAATAAAAATGAAATGTAGAATATTGTTAACTAGAATTATTGAAGAAATAAAACTTGAGACAAATTTGTTGTAAATTCTGTAGTGTAAATGATTGAAATTACTTGTCAAGGAGGATGATTTTGGACGGTATCATGTAGAGAGGCAGCCTCTCTTTGAGCAGATTGCGCAGTTTGTTCTGTGCTTGGCCCACTTCACCAACATTCAATTTGGTTGAAGGTTCTTGAACAACGTAAGCGACTAGATACTTGTCAGTGCCTTCCTCTCCATATGCCTGCACACAGCATGAACTCACCATCGCCACATCTAGTAATGTCCTCTCTATAGCCTGTAACAAACAATAATACTGAATGTACCTTTCAAGAATGAGTTAGGGAATAATTAACGCTGGGTTACAATATAATAGAAAGTAAACTATAAAGTAGATCTATTTGATATAGAAGGCTGTAAGTTAGAGTACAGTGGTCCTATTAAAAATGTGAAAGAAAAGGAAACGAGACAACTATGCTTTCCTATCTAATCCAATATAATTAGAAAGTGAATGTCAATATACTGAAGATTGCTTGTTTACATTCTGTACAGTCACTGTTAAAAGTCAAAATCAAACATGCATGGCAAAACGGAAGGAACCAATGTGGAGTTGAAGTTAGGCACTGCTGAATGTTGAATAGATGCTAACATTAAAACGTGAAATTCACTATAAAGTTATTGACACTGTTTAGCGACAGATAAAGAAACGGAGACCAATTTTGAAGAGATGCTGATATTTCAACTAGAATCTCAGGGCCCGGGCACACAGAGAACGATCTGCGATCCTATAGCAGGTATTTATGTCTATATCTTGGAGAGCGATTTCATATATAGATATGGAAACCTTTGGGATCGCAAATCGGCCTCTGTGTGGCCGCCCCCCTCCATACCTGCAGTTGGACGGAGTATCCGCGAATGCGCACAGTGGTGTCGCAACGACCATGTATGTGCAGGGTGCGGTCGCTGAGCAGGAATCCCCAGTCGCCGGTCCTGTACAGTCTCTGCCCCACACACGCACTCACATGCGCCGGTCGCTCTATCAAGCGTGTCGCGTTCAGGCCAGGTTGGTTCAAGTCCAGTGTTGGACTGCCTATGTAGATCTGCAACATTACAAATCAACCAATATAAAACCACAACCAGTATAGAAGTCATGCGGCCAGGATTTGAACAACCCTGCTCTCTCTCTCTCTCTCTTATTGTAAAGATGAAATTAGAATCGCTTCCCGGTGGTTCGGAACTCAGCTAGAGCAGAGTAGGTCTACTCATCCCTCATCATCATCCTTCCCATCACAAACGTAGAAAACTTTTTGGGCTAAAATTATTGCCAATTTGAGCTTCATGCTAGTGTTGAAGTGTTGAGAGATGAATGAATGGACCTACATTCACGAGGGTGCCTGCCAGTAAGTGGAGCTGGCCAGAAGCGGCCACCCTTCCAACAAGAGTACCGAGGGCACGTCACTCATGTAATACAAGCAATGGGATGATATTATGCTAACAGCTCAGTTAATCACTTTTCTAAGGTACAGCAAGGCAGTTATTTATAAGATGTCAATTTTAATTTAAACATTATTGAAGAAGATGCTTTTTTTTGACTGCAAAATCTCACCTCTCCAGGTTCTCCAATAGCTTTGACGTTTTGGTGTTCATCCATGATGACAGCATGAACCTTTGGAAGCAATTTACCCACGGGACAATATATTCCCGCCTCTCCTGTTGCCACTGATAGCGAAATATCTGTAAATAGTTCAAAAGCATTAGAGAAAATCAATTTGTCAAATAAAAATGCCAACTATAAGGAATACGTTATTAATTAGTTTCATTCAGTATATTCAATTCCATACTAATACGTTTCATTGTATCACAAAATCAATGTTAAAAGTAAAAAAGTTCAAGAATTTCGAAAATAATGACAATTGTGGGATAAAAGGATTACATATTATTATAATTGTTGTTGAATTTTTAAATTATCAGTCTGCAATTTGAGAGGGAGACATGACTCAAACCAATCACGCATAGCTTACTGTTGAGAATCTTATTTCAGATCCACTGAACATGAAATCTAATTGAGCTGATAAATCGAATATCTCACCAGCAATGGCCACATCAAGACACTCGGAAATTCTGTAGAGGTTGAGCAGTTGTATCCATGGCAACAAGTGACACAACTTGTCCCGCAGTTTTGTTGTAACCACTTCTCCATGCAACCAGATTTGCCTGCAACATAAAAAAGTACCAATTGGATATTTTTTAGAAATACCCGAAATTAAACTAACTTAGTTGGTTACAAGAGATGGGTTTCGTTGATGGGATCACCAACAGATATCTCCTCACAGTTGAAAAACCAAATTCAACTGAAGAATAATAAGATTTCACCAATCCTATCTCTTTTATCACAATTATTGATTGGGATGAAATGTGATCAAGAGACATATGATTTCAACTCGGTAAATAGTAATTAATGTGATTGCAAGCGTTTAGAATTCATATTGAACAGAATAAATGAATCAACTCTTTGTTTCCCATCACGAACTGCTTATTATTAAATCACTTTTTGCTATTAGAAGCAAATTTAGCTGGCTGCTAGTTGTTTTATTTTCTAATAGCAAAAAGTAGCTTAACTTGTTTCACAGAAAATATCCTACAGTCAATGTTTTGGACGGCTGCAGAATAAAAAAATAAGAAGTGATGATAGAGTGATTGCATCATTGCATGCACAATACAGTAATACAATGTAATGTATCAATTAATATTTGATGCCAATGTATTCCTTACTAGTTGGGATTCAAAAGCAAAACAATTGCAGGCCTAGAGTAAATCATTATTGAAGGAAGATTTTATTGGAAATTGCAGTTAACCAACTGCTGGAATATTTTAAATAATTATGAATCATTATTCACTAAAAAATGTACATGAGTGAACAACGATATTTGCACAGCCTTCATTGTTGTGTGGTCATTAAGGGTAGTTCCACCTCATCACTGTCAAATCATTCATCAACCAGTGTCATTGAAATCTATAATCTAATTGAATGTTGGGAGCACTATTGATCTAACAGTTTAGGTGAGTTCCGAACCACTGGATTGAATAGGTTACCTTTGATTAATGGTCCAAGTATGTCCCATGCAGAGCGAACTGCTACTCGGTCATTTTTCTTATAGGGATAAGCCCTGTGCTTCCACGTATGAGAGAATAAGGCATCCCTGTGAGTGAATCGAGTGCCTGGAAATATAGAAGAATACTTTGTAAAATAAATTCAACTCGTCCAAACCGTTTGTTTAATGAAATAAGATTGGAGTGAATATCTAAAAATATATCAATAACTCATCTGTAGCCAACTAAATTAAATAATATTCTGGTCTAGAAAAATGGAAATAAGTATATCTTCAGCATAGAAGTAGATTCTACATTCTAAATACATGTGAAACTTGATGTTCTAGTTAAAATCGAAATTTGAAAATAAGACAACCATTTTGAATATTTTTCAATCAATTTTGTAACTTTTCATGTTACAGGATGAGAAATGGAATTTCTTGCTTACTGCTGATGATTTTATATTTTTCCAATTCATTCATCTTCTATCTTTATTTAGTATAAACTGCAATCGACAGACATCATCTACGATTGAGTGAGTTGATGAATGAAAGCATATCTCTCACCCTTTGGCTTGCCAGTTGTTCCTGAGGAGTAGACAATGCAGGCCATATCATCCAGTGAAACTGGCACTGAGGCCGGTGTCATCTTATTGCAATAATTATTCCATTTGATATATTGATCATAGTCTAATTCATCCATGTTAATTACACGACTCTTCTCCATTTTGTGAAAGCGATCAACAAAGTTTGTTGTGGTACAGACCACAAGTGGTGTTGCATCTTCTAGCACAGAATCCAGTAGATGCTGAGGGTAAGATACCTCGAGAGGCAAGTAGGCCGCTCCTGGAAAGAATTTATACAAAAGAAAAGTTTACAATTTATTAAAGAGTGAACAATGAAATATATATTGAATTGATTCATAAAATACTAGAGAAATATGAAGAAGAAGAAGAAGAAGAAGAAGAAGAAGAAGAGAAGAAGAAGAAGAAGAAAGAAGAAGAAGAAGAAGAAGAAGAAGAAGAAGAAGAAGAAGAAGAAAGAAGAAGAAGAAGAAAGAAGAAGAAGAAAGAAGAAGAAGAAGAAGAAGAAGAAGAAGAAGAAGAAGAAGAAGAAGAAGAAGAAGAAGAAGAAGAAGAGAAGAAGAAGAGAAGAAGAAGAAGAAGAGAAGAAGAAGAAGAAGAAGAAGAAGAAGAGAAGAAGAAGAAGAAATTCTATTGATATAGGATTAGTAGATTGAACAGGAAAGGATTGAGTAGAATAATTATGTTACCAGCTTTCAGTATGCCCAAAACGGAGACAACATACTGCCAATAAGATCTGTCCATTAATATTCCAACCACCGTATTCACTCCCACTCCACACTGTCCAAGTTTCACTGCTAAACAGTCGCTCCTATAATCAAGGCTTTTAAAGGTTATCTGAAAATGAAATTATATAAATCAGTTATGGCAACATTATACATTACTTTATAATTGATAATATTGTATTGTGATTGGAATCCATTAAGCCTGATCCACATCTACCAACACTGGACAGACACGCAACGCAGTGTGTCAGACACAATTAAAAGTATTGTTCACTTTGATTTGCATGAGTGTATTCACATCTAGCAGCAACTGGCCGCACAGACACAGACCAGCAAGGCCATGCAAATTACTGTCTGTCTGTGTTGGACAATGTGAATGAGGCTTCAACTAGTCAATAGACCATCGATATAGTACTCTACAATTACAAACTACAATCAGGTCTATAACATAGTTTTAGAAAAGGTATGATAATCACATATTGTTTAAAGAGGAGATGAGAGGTGAAAAGGACCAGAGACACGATTAAATTGATAGTAATCCAAAAAAAAGTAGTTTGTCAGCGAGATCTCCTGCCTTAAAGGCACACTACTATAATAGTAGAAACAACTACTAATGTGATGGTGGAGTATAAATAACTAACAGCACTGAGAAACACTGAATTTGAGAAAGTTTCATATTATTGTAGAAAATAATCTTCATGAAAAGGGATAAATAATTCTTATAATCTAATTATGGAGTAAACTAATGGTTATCTATAACTCATAAACAATTATGAGAAGGAATTAAAGTAAATTAAAAGCAATAATGGAAAAGTTCCTCAATAACAGTGTAAGGTACTTGCATATTCAACAAATTTCATCAATAACTAATAGAAGTTGTTGATAAACTGGGAAATTGTGTCTTATTATCCGAATTCAATGATGTCTTGTACTAAATATTCGAATTTAAGCAATCTATCATTGATACTGGAATAGTAAAACACTCAAAAAATAAAAACTTACATGTCCATTAATAGCCCAATTATCAGGAGTTTTCCTTGCTTGTCTCCGAAAAATCTCATGGAGACATCCTTGGCTGTCATAGCCGTCCATTTCCACTTCGGTTATTTCCATTTTCATGAGAATCAGATCAACCATCCAGTAGATTTTCACGCCCAAAAATCATTCACACGAGTTGCCAACACTAGCAATTTCCTTCACTGTTACAACTCTCCTGAAAAAAAAACATGACAACAGTAAAACATGGATGAATTATTTCACTCATTCAAAGCTGCAATATCGGGTTGATTTATGATCAATGTTAATTTTGTTATTATACCTATATTTAATATCCAGTGACGGATCCAAAGAGGGGCTAAGAGGGCTATAGCCCCCCCCCCATGGGTATCCAATTTACACTAGATAAAATGGGTTTTCCAAACGTAGCAATTTTATTGCAGATATTCGCTACGTTACCGGTCACAACTGCCTCGACCGAGCGGAGTCTTTCTTCACTGAGAAGAATAAGAACGTATCTCAGGTCAACCATGACAGAGAAGACCCATTGAACGGGATTGCACTGGCTCATATTCACAAGGAAAGCGAAATCCATGTAGAGAAAGTCTTACATCATTTTAGTCTGTCAAAACCAAGACAAATGTGTTTGTCAAATTGGGCCATCCAATAACTTATTCATAGCATTGTACTGTTAAAAAAGGTTGTAAAATTAACGTTTCTTTTGAATGCGTTTTGTTACATTTCTACTGCCCTTTGAAATATTAAACTTATTTCTCTGTTTTGAACTGTTACCCTTTAAATTCAGGATAAGAGTAAACCAGTTACAACTTACACAATACTTCTGATTTAGACCTTTTATAATAAGGAATAATAAGAAATGCATTATAGAAAATTATAAGGTAGGATACAGTCATAAAAATGTACATATAGGTATATTTTTAAAACTTAATCATTTGCAAAAAATTAATATCAGTACTAAAAATATTTCCATACATGAAAAGTAATAGCTTTCAACGTTCAAATTCTTATGGGCAAATGGTCAGATATGATAATTATGTTAATGCAAAAACATTCTAATGGCTTCAAAATTCTTTTATTTCTAGTCAATATTATTGTGTCAAACCATAGTTTTTTGCCTCTAAACTCTGGTCAATAAAGAGATAAAAACGGCTTTAAAATGTAATTCCCGGACCCCACGCCTTGCTGGGGGTATTCCATACCCCCCCCCGGTGCTTTCACCCCCCAAACGCCTAGCCCCCCCTTTGGCCTATCCTGGATCCGCCACTTTTAATATCTGTTTAATATTGAATACTGGATAACATTTAATGTCAAAAACGGTCACAGCCTAATTGAATAAAGACAGAAAAAGTTTAATAATTTAGAAAACCATTAAAGAATAGACAGGGAAGTTTGAGGTGAAAGCAGGCTATACACACATAATAGTATGTGCTAACAAATTAAATT